>NC_088406.1:72513284-72610056 GCF_034236695.1 Oncorhynchus nerka | reverse complement strand
CACTAAGTGTCATGTGATCAGAGTCTCCTGTCTCATCTGTTCCTGCTGTGGGAAGGCATAGTCACTACTGTATCACCATGGTTACTGTGTCACCACCACTAACCACTCCATAGTAACCCCTACACCCCCTGGCTGACTGATTGTCATACTTCACAATGACAGAGGGAGTGTTGAGCGCCGGGTGCCGATTGAATCATGACTAGGGGCTGGACTTCTTATCCTGACCATGTGACCTGAACAGGAAACACTCTGGGCCTTCAATACAGGCTCTAAATTTGGGGTGGCAGGTAGCCTAGTGCTTAGAGCATCGGGCCAGTAACCGAAAGGTTTCTGGGTCGAATCCCCGTTCTGGCCTTGAACAAGGCAGTTAACACACTGCTCCACTGTAGGCTGTCCTTGTAAATAAGAATTTGTTCTTAACTGACTTGTCTAGTTAAATAAAGGTTAAATAAAAAAAAAACAGGCTCTAAGTAGGGCTGCAGTCAGGAAAAACTCCTGTTCTAGGCATGTAACAGGGAGAACAATGAACTGAGTTCTGTGCAGATTCAGATTGATCATAACATCAGTGGAGGGGGACAGAAGGAATGGTATTTGGCAGGCGATGCCTTGGTTCAGTATGGACAATCAGAGACATTGGGAGAATCTCACTTGCCCCGCCTCCTTCTCAAAACCCATTGGCTGAGAAAGCCAGAGGTCCTTCACCTCCAGTGGGTTTTGAGGATGCGAGGGGTATACAATCGAGATTCTCCAGAGATCGGTTGAGGAGAACTGGTTGCTGCGAAAACATGTAGAGCGCAGGGCCGTCCAGTTCCCAATGCAAATATCAATAGAGATATCCAATAAGCCACAAATACAACACTTAACAGCCTTTTAGACACAGCAAGACTTTTAAAATGGCAATTTGTGTCTCAGAGTTGTGGCGTGCAGTCGCTTGAATACGCCATCTTTGTAGATTAGGAGCAAATACAACTGATAGAGGGCCCACAAATACAATGATGATAGATGTTCTTTGGATAGATAACAGATCCAATATCATGGGAACTAATATACAGCCAACTGATTCACCCACTGATTCACACAACAAAAGGAGACATATACAGGGTGGCAATTTCATTATGGGTGTGAAAATGTTAACACTTTTCAGGTAAAAACAAACAAAGGTCATGTAAAACTATCAACAATAACATCCAGGTTCCAAAGAAGTGTGTGATTTATAGAGAGACCCATTACTTTGCATAACTGTGTTCTAGCTATGCAACTGTGATTGAAATGTATTTTCATATCATTTCAATACTGTACTGATTTATATGGGCATTACCTCCCTGTCTCGTAAGTAGTCCGAGTCTCGAGTCTACATGGGACACTCTTCACGCCACTTTGATACAAAGTTATTTGTTGCAGGTTAGGAGAGCATTTTTGGTAACCTTCAGTCTCCGAACCTCAGTCCTCCTAACCTGCTACAAAAAAAGTCACTTCGGTATCAAAGTGGCAAGAGTCTACATAGACTAGACTATGGAGAAGACTGAACATTCTCATTTCCTGTGACAACCAGAAACTGCTTTCAAAAGCATTCCTTTTAAGAACACAAGTCAATTGGAATTATTTCACGACATTGTGAGAGTTGTCAACGTGATCTGTTTGTTAGATTCGTACATTAGTCAAACCTACACTTAGGATTTTGACATTAAAGCATGTGCTCATAAACTATTATGTATGACTGACAGACGAGCATTTCAGTTGCCTTGCTGTGGAATGCGAATATTGCACAGTATAGGACCAGTTTCATGAATGCTTTGAAATAGGCCCACTGTTGGAATTTTGCATCAAATCACTGAAAAGCTCGACAGCATGCAGGCTGTCATCATAACAATATGTAGCCTAGGAGGCCATTGTCACCTGACAATACTACAATCGGATTTTAAATCCACTTCTTGCTATTCATGAATTGTCGATAATTTTGTTGTAGCAAACAAATATTGGAGATGCTGCATAAACTTTGTGCAGCTGGGGGAGTGATTTGCGAGGCAACCTACGCAAATTCGAAATAATCGAAAGTGTTACATTTGCATAGCTACAATGTATCCGCTCTGTGGTAAGGATCCAAAGCAAGACATGAATATGATCAAGCTCAGACTTACGTAACGTCTCAACTTTTTTTCTGGAGGAGATTTTCTTAACCAGCCCGAGCACACCACATCTCCCCCGCTCATCTTTCCTCCTTTCTTCCTCGCCGTCTGGATGTTTGGGCCGAGATTGTTTTGAGTGAACCTGCAAATATTGACAGGGAGCGGTCAATGGAAGAAAATAATATGGGGAAAAAATGACAATGTCGCATTGGTTGAGATTTTATGATTTGGGTAAGCGATAAATACCGTCACACCTCCTAGTCTGAGCTGCGAGTCACCAACAGCGACTTTAAGACAGTCCTCTGAAATGTGTCAACCACTTTTGTCAAGAAGTGTGTTAAATAGCCAAATTAAATCCCAAAGTGTCGTGCGTCCGTGGTTACCTTCTTCTGGATATGTTTCGTACTCCAAGCAGAATAGTTGCTTGCAAGTGAAACTCGCCGAGTTTGGCTTTCAGTGAACGCGCTTTTATGCAATTCCTTCCAAAGTAGATCAAATATTTTTAAGCACACTAGGATACTTATTTCCCTCTCCTTTCCGAAGCATAATTGTTTCACGGGAAGTACAATGCCTTTTCACCCAAAAACGTAGCGTTTCACCGACCTTCCTCCCAGTTTCACTCCCTGTGGTTGCTAATTATGATTGACAGATCGGAAACTCTGTGTTTTCCCTGAACTCAGCCTGACAGCCTCCTTTGGAACACGCAGGCAGAGGGAGAGGCGGCGTGCAGGAAAAAAATTAACCAACACACCATGGGACATGTAGTTCTCAATTGTTTGGCGTTTCTCCCCCTAAAACAAATAACCGCATTTTGATCAATTATTTTTTGCATATGGTTAGTATAGATTTACACCCATCTGACTGAATACCGTTGGGAAAATATGGCTTTCTTATGATTGAACGGAATAACAAAGAACCTGCATTCCAGTGTTCAATGTAGGACCTCTCATACCATGTGCACGTGGAAACTACACTTACCACAATGCGCGCCATTTGTGCGCTCGAAGTCATGCAACCTCGAGGACAGTGTAGAAATGACCGTACAATTAGAAAGTTGGCGATTGCCATTACATTATATCTATGTGTGTAAGTGTGAGCACCAAAACCAGAAACAACAAAACTCGATTAGGAATATTATAATTTCAGCAACAATAAATAAAACATATCTCTTCATATGTTTTACATTCATTTAACCAGGCAAGTCAGTTAAGAAAACATTTTTATTTACAATGTTGGCCAACGCTGGGCCAATTCTGCGGGTGCCCTATGGGATTCCGAATCACTGCCGGTTGTGATACAGCCTGGATTCGATCCATGGTGTCTGTAGTGACACCCCTAGCACTGAGACACAGTGCCTTAGACCCCTGCACCACGCCCAAATGAATGAAATGTCTGTTCCTTCATTGCAAGAGTAGGCTATATATCCCTTGAAGACTAGTAGTGTTGTTCTTGTAGACCCAGAGCCTGACTATTGTCAATTTGACAGAGATGAGTTCCCATGAGGGTTAAAGTATCTGTGGAATCCTGGAATGTTATTGTAATGGCAAAAAGCTCTCCACAGTATTTAGGCTATTAACCTGTATTTGTAAGTGCATCTATAATATTTGACTGCCAATTTCTAATGGGTTTGAGCATAGTATACATGAAGGTCAATATTGTGATTAACAAATAGTCAACTGATGTACCAAAACAAATATGAACTTTTCATATAACTTACTAATACAAATGAATAACTATTATTGTGCACAACAGCCATCACAGGGCGGCAGGGATCCTAGTGGTTAGAGCATTGGACTAGTAACCGGCAGGTTGCTGGATCGAATCCCCGAGCTGACAAGGTAGAAATCTGTTGTTCTGCCCCTGAACAAGGCAGTTAACCCACTGTTCCTAGGCTGTTGTTGTAATTAATCATTTGTTCTTATTTGACTTTCCTAGTTTTAAAAAAACATTTCAATGTATGACTCAAGCAACACAATAACATTCAAACAATGTATTAATCATATGCAGATTCACAACTAAGTACAGTCATGACCCACCCAGTTGTGAGACTTTACATTCTAATATTAATCAATTTAAACATTCACATAGCCATTAAAGATATTTGTCACAGCATAGCTCCATACAGCAGGCAAGCCCAACCAGTGAGGACAACAATTGAGTACATTTGTCAGTCTACCATCCATAATACTATTGATCCTACTTGTCAATGTCTTCTAAAATACTATTCAGCCTGGGAGATAATTTTTCCTTTTTACTGTGTGGTCCTCAAGATGGGTCTATGACACCAGAGCTGAAAGAAAGATATTGCTGTGGTAAAAGTTCTAGTCACTGGCATTTTGCTGAGCCATGCTAGTCACTGGGGAACTTAACAGGAGCATAAATCCCAACTTCATGGTCCCCAATAGAATGAAATGGAAAAAGAGAGAGGAAGGGAGGGAGACAGAGAAGGCATTATGTTTATTAAATTACATTTTAAATGAGTGGTTCCAGAGTTCATGCTTTTGCAAGGGACTTAAACTTTTATGAGAAAGGCATTAAAACAAATTGCATTTGACGTGTCGTGGGTGGAGACCAACCACAGAAAAATAAAAACATTCAAAACAGTGTGTGGGGATGTTAGCTGCTCATCAAATCATCCCACGTTGGTTTTTGCCTTCATTGTTATCACATTGAAATCTCTGCAATAATAGGGGGTTATAGCATCCATTTTAAAGCCCACCGCCACAATAATAGTATTTCATAACTTCAATTTAATTGAATTGTAGTGTACTTCATGTTCCCAGAGGGAAGTTGTTTTGCCACCATGGCAGTAAATACAATAGACTGAAAAAGTTGCTCCTAAAAAGTGCAGCCAGGCAAATCTACATACAATACTGAAAAAATGTATAAATGCAACAATTTTACTGAGTTACAGTTATAAGGAATATATAAGGAAATCAGTCAATTGAAATACATTAATTAGGCCCTAATCAAGCCATTGGTGGGCTTGGGAGGGCATAGGCCCACCTACTTGGGAGCCAGGCCCAGCCAACAAGAATTTGTTTCCCCCCACAAATGGGCTTTATTACAGACAGAAATACTCCTGTTTCATCAGCTGTCCGGGTGGCTGGTCTCAGACGATCCTGCAGGTGAAGAAGCTGGATGTGGAGGTCCTGGACTGGCGTGGTTACACTTGTTCTGCCGTTGTAAGGCTGGTTGGACGCACTGCCAAATTGTCTAAAATTACGTTGAAGGCAGCTTATGGTAGGGAAATTAACATTCAATTATATGGCAACAGCTCTGGTAGAGATTCCTTCAGTCAGCATGCCAATTGCACACTCCCTCAAAACTTGAAACATTTGTGGCATTGCAGAACTGCACATTTTAGAGTGAATTTTAATTGTCCCCAGCACAAGATGCACCTGTGTAATGAGCGTGCTGTTTAATCAGCTTCTTGATATGCCACACCTGTCAGGTGGATGGATGATCTTGGCAAAGGAGAAATGCTCACTAACAGTGATGTAAACAAACTTGTGCACAAAATTTGAGAAAATAAGCTTTTTGTGAGTATGGAACATTTCTGGGATCTTTTATTTCAGCTCATGAAACATGTGACCAACACTTTACATGTTGCATTTATATTTTTGTTCAGTATATTTGGGCAATCTGAACCTGCTGATGAAGCTGCTCTGGTGCTATCAAAAAAAGGCCACACTTGATATCATACAACACTGAGTTGTGTAACTTACAGGGAATGCCATTGCTCTATAAAACTTTTGATGTGTCCTTACAAAACTGTACAAGTGAAACGCAAATGGATCGGTCAATTAATAATTGAGTGCCATTGATTTTTTTCCCAAATGCTTTTTGAGGCGATTACAGTGCTACTACTACAGTGTGTTGTAAACCTAATGGCAGGGATACCGAATAGCACAGAAATGACCCATTTGAAAACCACAAGCTTGCATTGCTACATTACACATATTGGCTATGCCATTAGCAACAGCAAGTGTGCTGATAGGGTCAACCGTTGCATACCATTCTCTCCCATTTCCTATTCATGTAGTGCCACTATTGCAAGTCTGATGCTATTGTTTGAAGACCCATTACATAAAGATGCTTCTCGATATCCTTTTGGAGAGGGTAAGGGTTCTATAACATGTCGGTCCCCGTCTAAGAGGTTTTAGGTCAGTTTCCACTGGGTAAGGAAACCTATCCTGGCTGGTAACTTGAATGATGAGGCTTTCCCATGGGAGGTCTGTCTGACATCACCGTGAACTCTCCCTTCTGTTACTCCTATAATCTCTCCACTGGGTCATGTTCATTAGGGCACACCGTGACAAAACATTTCAAAATGTGATGCAACGTAAAACAAAAATGAGCTTTTTTTGTTAAAGACATTTTCAGATAGTACCTCCCCGTTTCAGGATGTTTTCCTCCGTTTGGTGCCTAATGAACACGACCCGTGGTATTATACAAGATTGTCAAGGAGGACGGATTTATTTCCTTCTTCCTGGACACTCCTTCAGTCTTACTCAAACATATTCACCTAGAAGAGCACCGGTAATTGACCTTATGCCGGAACTGTGCATGAGAAACATTGAGACGCCACAGCAGTGATAAACGCACCACACCTGAAGCAGGTGGTCTTGGCTACAGCTTCAAAGCCACTCTGCTCCGTCTTTGATCTAGGGAAGGGAAATACCTAGGTAGCTGCACAACTGAATGCATTCAACCCAACCCCTCTAGGTTCTCTGATGAAATCACATCCACACTGGCAGAGGAAATGTTACCGCAACTTAGCATGCCGTTCATCTGTATCACAGCAACAGACTTCATTAAATGGGAACACCACCCAAAGGTAAATGTCTGGACATTCAATCATTAACAGTGCCTCAAAACCAGTCTTAACATTCACTCAAACTTCAAGTGTCCAATTGGAAACCTAAGAACCATAGCCAGTACATGTAATGTTCAGTATGACTACAGCTGAGGAATGCCATGAAAAGATAAACAATACACGTAGCAACCCTAACCTACAAGATTTTAATGTTGAATAAGACAAAAGGTGTGTTCATTGAGACTGGCACAATGAAGCTGACAGGAGCATCTAAATGACACTTGTGGAAGAATGTACAAGAGCATCTAAATGACACTTGTGGGAGAATGTGAAACATGAAGGTAAAACTCACCAGGGGGCTTGTAGGTAGCGCTAGGTGGACAGAGCAGGCAGACACAAACAAGACCCTTTCAGCAATTCATCTTTAATATTGGGGAAATAATGTATTGTAGATCACTTTAAAACACTGTACAGCAAGGCTGAGGTTTGTATCTTTCCAGTCAAATTCTTTTGTAAAATCTGGTTTAATATCTAACAAAAGGCACAAAATCTGCACAAAAAAAAGTATCCCTGAATGAATAACTTAATTAAAAGAGTCAATGTTAGTAACCATAACCCCACTTAAAAACTTGTCAAACGTTCAGCATGCAATTGTTTTCACGCAAAATACACAAATTTTGTATTAAAAGATTAATCGCATCTTGTACTTTTTGTAATATTCATGGAATTAGTTGATCATATTCCATGTTTATTGAATATACTTTCACACCCATATCTGTACATTTTATTGCATATGAAAATGTCTTAAGACAAGTACACATCAATGAATCTCCTTATCAAAAATCAAACCCACCGCTTGAAAAAGAAAAAGAGAAATGCATGCAAAACAGAAGAGGTTGAGGTCTAGCTTGTCCCGAGGCAGAAAGTTGTGAGTTATGGATGAAAATAAAATGACAGAGCCAGACATGAGAGGTAAGACCCTCACTGTAAGGTTGAGTTCAGTGTTGTGTTGGATTTAAGTCCATGTGGGCGTGTACATTATGAGTTGTATTCAAGTGCTCCCTCCAAGATCTTCAGCGCTCTCCCTCTCTCTCTTTACGTTCATATGTGCTTTACCATCCACTGGATGAGTAGCCAACCAGACTTCTCTGTGCATGTCTCTCATATATAGAGTCCAGTGGTCTTTCAGTGCTATATTTACTTGTCTCTCACTCATTCTTCCCAGTCCCTCCTCCATCAGAAGACCAGTCTGTTGACAGTGTTGAACCCCCCACCTCCTCCTCCTCCCCCGAGGGACCACAGCTGCCCGGGGGTTCGTTGTCATCTGGTCCGTTGGGCCTGAATGAGCAGGAGGCAGAGGCCGCCTGGAGAGCTCGGGTCCGTGCGTTCAGCTCCTGTTCCTATTGGACAAAGGAGTTCGGGACCATTAAACACTGTTCAGAGGGTCGTTCATTAGGGACAAATGGAAGAAAACAGAAACAAGCAGGGACTACCTGGAGTTTAATTTTCCGTTGCAGAACGGTTTAAAATGTTACCTGTCCTAATGAGCATGACCCAGGAGTTTGGGTATTCTGTCTGAGCAAGAAAATGCAGCTCTGCTGTCCTCTTGTGGTTACTGCAAATGTGTGGTTGAAACTTATTTTTTTAGAGATTAACGACTCATGAAATTTCACTTGACTAATTGCATCTTGAAAGCACAAAGGAAATGTGTAACATGTGTATGGTTGGCTTTCTGAATACTTGCAACATGTTTTGATCAAAGCTGGTTCTGAACTACTTTAATCCCATCAATGGATACATGGAAAACAGGGTCCTGTTAAATTTTGAACATGGGCACAAATTGAAAGGACAAATTCCAAAAAAAGTCCAAAAGAGAAGAACAAAGCGTGACTTGACATTACCAGAAATACCATGAAGAATATGGAAACGTGTCTGACATATCAATGCCACTCCCACAAAAAAATAAAACTTATTTTCCCCACCATCACTGACCTTGCTGATAACCAGGGGCGCAACTTTAGTTTTAGAAGTGGGGGGGACATAATTTATATATTAAAAAAAAAAATGTATCCAGTCAGATAAACACGCCAAACAGCCTACCGACTGCTCAGAGGCGTCCGCATGTTCCTAAAGCACATGGTTGCCTTGTTTTGTATCACATTCCAATGATAAAACTGGGGGGGACAAAAATGCTATTTCAGAATGTGTAAGGGGGGCATATCCCCCCCGTCCCCAGTGAAAGTTGCACCCCTGCTGATAACTACTTTGTTGAGGGAAAATGTACTGATACTATTATGATATGTTGTCTCACCTAGCCATCTTAAGATGAATGCATTAATTGTAAGTTGCTCAGGAGAAGAGCGTCTGCTAAATGACTAAAATGTAAATACGCATGCACCTCAGCGTCCCATGCTAATCAAGCAATTAGAGGAAGGTTATTGGAGGCTAGCGTGATCATAAGTGAACACATTCCACTTCCCTGGGCCAATACATTAGCATAGCCTAATGCATCATTTAGGTCAGGATCACACTAAACGGTTATGCTAATGGCTGCGTCACCCCTCCTTGGCCTGTATTTAGTGACAGAAATGACATGCGCCGACAGGTTGGGACTGGAGGGCTTTTTATAGAGATAATTGGTTGGAGTGAATCGGCTTTTCCCCCTTCTGCTACCCTGTTATCTAAAACTGGTCATGGAGAGAGATAAAAGTAGGTTATTATAATATGGTTGTTGTCCTCTAGTGGTTAAGAGGGTGGGGGTCAAAGGTGAGGCTTGTCCTACTTGTAAAGCCAATGGAAGAGGCTGCTTACACGTCACCAATTTAAGAGTTCATTCGATGAAACAAAAAATGCACTGATAACTAAAGAGACGATTTCCTTTTTTAAGGTTTCAAACCAAAAATGAACATACTGTAAATGAAATTGAGTAGAGCCCTTGGATAAACACGAGCAAACAGAAAACGCCTCATCCACTACACTGGAACTCCTCATCCACTACACTGGAACTCCTCATCCACTACACTGGAACAACTACACTGAACTCCTCATCCACTACACTGTAACTCCTCATCCACTACACTGTAACTCCTCATTCACTGTACTACTGTAACTGTAACTCCTCATTCACCACTGTAACTCCTCATTCACTCACCTCCTCACACCCCTTCTCTCACCTGTAAAAAGAGCTTGTTGTCCTTGGTGACGGCGTCCATCAGTTCTTTCTGCAGCGGAGGTTCAGAGCCCAGTCTCATGCCGTTGGCCGTCACTCCCCCGGTACTGGTCTGCCCCCTGGTAACATCCTGTTTCCGGTAGATCAGCACGTAGGCCGTGTCCTTGGGGAAACGGTTGGTGACGTTCTGAACCGACCCCAACGAAGTGAACGTCACCCTGCTGTCGTTGAACAGCAGCCAATCCCCGGCCGCCTGGCCTCCGTACACCTCCACTTCCTGTTTGGGATGAGTCGCCCCGGAGCAAGTGAGTGCGATGGGCTCAGTCTGCCCGTTCCCAGACTCCTCCCCCAGGGCGAGGGGATTGGCTAGGTGGTGTTGGGCTCCGTCGGCCCCATTGAGGTTGCGGCCGTAGGAGTAGTAATGGCCACTCTCCGACGACATCCCAGAATGCATCACTACAGAGCTGAGGACGTAGGGAACGAACCGGGCCGCCGGCCACACCCCTACCTCACTTTCTCCTCCTGCCATCCCGTTGTCGCCCTCTAGCCCAGTCTCCTCCTCCTCTCTCTGCGACGGCTTCAGTTTCTTGGCCAGGTTTTCGCTGCTCTCGGGTGAGTCCACTTGGAGTGGAGAAGATGGTGGCAAGGAAGAGGACGAAGAGTGTTTGGGTGGAGGGGCGTGCACAGGCAGTCTCATGAGCGGCGGGATGGTGACGTTGTCCAGAATCTTGCGGCGCACGTGGCACTTGGCGTCGTAGGAGAACCTCAGCAGCGTGAGGATGAGGTACTCGGGCGCCGCCACCACCCTCATCCCCCGCTCTGCCCGCTGCAGCGAGCCACACTTCTGGCAGAAGTAGGCGTTCTCCTTGTCCAGGATCTCTGGCGCCAGGAAGTAGTCCACCAGGTCAGGAACAGACAGCGGTGGCTCGCTGGACCCTGGAACAAAATGGACGCCGGTGGTGGAGGCCGTGACGGGTTTGGGAGAAGGGCCTATTTCGGGAGCCTCGCTACCCCCGTTGACAGCCCCCTGGCAGGGGCCCCGGGGTTCCTCTGAGGGGCCCTCGGTCTGAAGAGGGCTGGAGGTGGAGGAGGGACAGAAAGCCAGGGATAGGTCAGTGAAAGGTTCTTCTTTCTCCGAGACGCTGTTGCATGTCATACAGCGGATACCCGTGTTCAGCCTGCCTCCAAACATCCTCTCAATCAGCGTCCTCTCATCATTCCCCTCGGACTTCCCCTCCACAGGGGCCACGGGTGACACTCTGGCATCCTCCGCAGAGGTTTCACCCCCGGTGTTGTCACTCGGTCCGTTGCCAGGGGAGACATTTGGCTTGGCTGTCATGAGAACCTGGATGGTTTTCTCCTCTTCGTGTAACCTTGGCAACAGAACACAAGGAGACAAGAGAAAGTTCAACCAAAAATACAACATGCAAATGAATGTAACAGCATAATAAATGGAGCTGTCCTTTTCAATAACACCCATTCGAGTGAACATGAATTCTTTAACTTCTTAAAATCCTTCTCTCAAAACACTAGATTTATACATACATTCTTTCCATCTGTACCTGGAGTCATACAGGTTTTAGGAGCTGTAGGGTGCTCCAGCAGTCTACTAGATGGTATACTACCTGTCCAGGAGGAAGGAGTTGTAGGGTGCTCCAGCAGTCTACTAGATGGTGTACTACCTGTCCAGGAGGAAGGAGTTGTAGGGTGCTCCAGCAGTCTACTAGATGGTGTACTAAGGAGCTGTAGGGTGCTCCAGCAGTCTACTAGATGGTGTACTACCTGTCCAGTAGGAAGGAGCTGTAGGGTGCTCTAGCAGTCTACTAGATGGTGTACTACCTGTCCAGGAGGAAGCGGAGGTACTCAGAACAGTCCTGCTGGGATCCTGCATTGAACCAGGGGGGCCGAGACGCCTCAAAGAAGACTCTGGGGGCGTACGCTGCCCTCTGCAGGAGAGACACACAAACTGAATAATCACTCACCGAATACACACACCAAGTGAAACGTCAGGGATGGATCCATAGTCATTTCCATTGAAATGGCCACTAACAGCAGCGGGAGACAAACCTGGGTGTGTGAGAGGAAGGTGAAGAGGAGCTGCAGTTTCTTCATCAGTGTGTTGGCAGTGGCATCATTCAGACATAACGATAAGACATGCCTCCTGAAACTGGGACAGGACCATAGAAGGGTTCGTGCAGGGCATTTCATAAGAACTTCCTGCATAAATATTGCAGCATTATATCATTCTATTGTGAAGAGGATTCAAGTCAGAATGTATATACACAGCTTTGTTAACCATGCGGTCAACTCAATATAAATGCAACGTGTAGTTGTGTGTGTACTAAATCCACTACTCACTCTGTGGCTGAGAAGAGTGTCTGTATGATACTGTTCATGTAGCAGGTGTTTCCCAGGTTGATGAGGCCAGTCTTGCCCGTCTCAGACTTGCCCGGCAGCCTCAGCAGGCCTGAGGCAAACGAGTTGGACTGGGACGTCCAGGCACTTTGGTTCAGAACCAGCTTGATCTTCTCCTCACCGGGCCCAGGTAGCTCCTAGAGGGGAGGGAGACAGCATTCAGACACTCCATACACCCTGTTTACTATACATGAGCTGCATAGTATTGTACACTGTCCGAATTTTAAAGGACTATCCTTCAATAATGACGACATTACTACCACCCCCCCTGTCAGGTGGATCATAATATAAAGGACAGTAAATGTTTGATACATTAAAAAAAGGGCAACACTCGTGTGATCACTCGTTGTCAAGGTGTCTTACTTTGATGGCCTCCAGGATGTCGTCGTAGAGGTCAGGGAAGCCAGAGTACTGGTACATCATACAGTGGACGAGCTCTGTGAAGTGCAGCAGGAAAGCCTTACTGGTGGGCAGGCCGTCATGCTTCAGACTCTGAACCAGGTCCACTATGTGTGGCACGACCTGGGGAACACACGTTGATTGAACGTATTGTAGACAAACATCTACATTAAAGTCGTTTAGCAGGCGTACAGTTAGCGCATTCATCCTAAGATAGCTAGGTGAGACAACCAACACATCACAGTCGTGGTACGTCAATTTATCCTCATCAGCAAAGTCAGTGCTGGTAGACATGATGTTCTTGGTCATATGCACATCACATCTGTTACAAGGTGGAAAGGTGCAGTGTAGGAAACTAGGCACTGCATATAGCAGTAGAATAGCACTAAACACACTGATGTAGTGACTGGTAAAAACATCAACCTTCACATGCTACATTAAACCTCCCTTTTTGTCATGGGGGGGGGGGTCACACTGACTTAAATGTAATCAACCTTTTAAAATGAATTGACAATCATGGCAGATGAAACCACCACCGGTCAACTAAAGGACTTTAAACACTTCACACCTCATTAGTGGAAGAGCCCTGCTGAGAGGAGAGTACTTCTGGGAAATGGAGTTTAATGGAGCCTGAAGGTATTTCAGCTAAATAGGGGGAATGAGGGAGGGAAAGACATGCGGTGCGCAATAGAACGAGTTGTATTGTGTGTTTCTTACCAAGTGGAAGGCCTCAGGAGAGTGTTGGAAACTCAGCAGCATATGGGAGAGAACCACTAGGGCCCCCTGTCGCACGATGGGGTACCACAGACGGTTGAACACCTACACACAAAGATAAAACATACAGCATATGGGAGAGAACCACTAGGGCCCCCTGTCGCATGATGGGGTACCACAGACGGTTGAACACCTACACACAAAGATAAAACATACAGCATATGTATTGTACACACACTGACACAGAAACACACAATTCAGAAGTGATACAGCTAGACACCATACTGACCAAACTACAGGAACACATTTTCGTTCATGTGATCATCTATTCATCAGTTCTAACTGAAGTTACTCTGTAGTTATAGATGCCATCACCATAGAGTTTCTAAACCCAGAGGCGCAACATCGCAAGACTTCCGGGAACGCTTGCGAAACAGATCAGGCCGGGGTTTGATACGTCAAGTGAAAAATTGTTCTGCAGTTGTGACTCGTCTTAAAATCTAAAGCTACAGCTTAGATTCCAGCCAATGTCTTCAGTAGTTGAAAATGTTATTACTCCAACCTCGTGAAAGTGACAAGTTTTCATTTTTGTCAAATACTACTTTATATCGAAGGAGTGCTTTTTATTTAACGGTCTGCACATGCACAGTTCAGCGCTAGACGACCGTTCGACACGATGACGTGTTTCTGCGTGTGGGCTTAGCTTGCCAACGTCGCCTACAAGTGTGATCGGGGGTTTCTATTGGAGAAGCAGTTTCTGCCTATCTTCATACTGTACTGTCTTTGCTATTACCATGTGTATCTACCATCTTAGTTCATTGGTGCATTGACACTCCCTGCTGAGGTAATAATGGTCAGTACACTACCCACCAGTTCAATCTTAAGCAGGGTGACATCTATGAGGATGGTGAACTTCTGTACCGCAGCCAGCCCCTTCAGCAGGGCAATGACCCACATCTCCACATGGTGGGCCAGAGGCCAGGACAACCAGTCAATCATCCTGAGGAAGGAAAGAGAGAGATGCAGAGAACAGTAAATAAGGGCAGAAAAGCTCTATTAAATCACTAGATCTCATCTAGTATACACACTGCAAATACAACGGATTCCTTTATTCAGTTTAGCTAATGAAAAAACACAGTAAAGGCACCCAGTGACCTGCAGAGTGCTTGAGTCATGCTGGTGTCTTTGACGTTCTGGTCGGTGGTAAGGCTCTTGATGAGAACTGTGATCATCTGGAGAGGTATGTGCTGGACCAGGCTGGCTAGGGCAATGGAGGGGTCGAAGGAGGGGTCTGTGCAGAACACATAAAAAGTTGAGTATAATTGACTGATGGTTTTTTTTTGGGGGGGGGGGGGTCACAGCTTATGAAATATGTCCCAATTGTATTCAAATGTCTTGTTTACAACCTCTACCCTAACCAACTGACCCAATGCAAGTCTGATATTGAGCGGTGCATGATCTCTCCACCACCCTGGATCATTAAAATGACAAAGAAGTTACTGTTCCAAGTCTCAAGCATGTGTTAACAAGCCTGACATTCCTAGTTTTTCCATAGGTGGGCGAAGGTAGTCAAATTGGTGACTGCATTAGAAAATACTATAGTGTACTTTACTTCTGTACAGTAAAAATTGACATTGTATTTGAAACTGCTAATTTTGTTCAAAGGATTTATAAAACTTTTTTTTAACTAGGCAAGTCAGTTAAGAGCAAATTCTTATTTACAATGACGGCCTACCTGGGAACAGTGGGTTAGCTGCCTTGTTCAGGTGCAGAACGACAGATTTTTACCTTGTCAGTTCGGGGATTCGATGTAGCAACCTTTCGGTTACTGGCCCAACACTCTAACCACTAGGCTACCTGCCGCCCCAACTTGTATGGGGCATTGATGCATAGACACATACAGTGCAATTTGTGCGTGTGTGCTCATCTGTGACTGTGTGTGGTGCTCCCTCCCTCAGTCTCACCAGTGGAGGAGATTATAGCGAACACCTCCTGCAGAGATGGCAGCAGTGTGACCGGCTCCGCCTTCCAGATGTTCTGCAGCAACGTGCTGACCTTGGTCACCTGGTCCACGTACTCCCTCAGCTCCCGCTCCTGGCTGGCAGGACAGTGGAAGTACCCAATGGTCCTCACCAACTGCTGGCAGAACAAAATGGCCGCCTTCTCACGGGGGATGCACTGTACGAAGTCTGAGAGCATGGTGGCAAGACGGGCGCACAGGGCTGGCTCAGGGCGTTCGCACACCATCCTTAGGATTTCTGTCTGGATGATGGAGAAGATATCCAGCACAGAGGGGCAGCTGATCAGCAGCCGCAGGCAGCCATGGATGTAGTTGACCATGGCCGGGTCCTTGCGGTCCAGGGGACCGTAGCCCTGTTGTAACAGGCCCAGGACAAAGTCTTTGCTGAAGAAGATCTCAAAATCAGCACGGTGGTAGCGTGCATAGGCCTCCAGCACCTGGAAGCCAACCTGTTTTTGGAAGGCGTCTTCACCCAAGAAGATGAGGCGAGTGGTGAGGGTGTACAGGGCCTGACATTGCTCCGCCGTGACCTCTTTCTCTGCGGCTTCAACTACCTTCTTCACGATGGCCTTCTTCACCGGGACTGAGTGAGAGGAGCTGACCAGCCCCTCTAGAATCTTGTCCATGATGGCAGGCGATCTATAAAGCTGTGAGGGGAACGATCAGGGAGCAGTCCACACCTAAAAGACGAGAGCGAGCAGGACATCAACCACCATTAGTGACCAGTTACTTATTCTGGCTAGCTTTCCATTTCTTCTTGGCATGTTCACCACAGCTAGCTAGCTAGACGTATGATTCGTTCAACAACTTGTAAATAACCAACTGTAATCGTTTTTACCATTGTTGAAAATGTATATAAGCATAGCAATATCACAAGGCTATGACGCTAGCCACAGGTAAACAAAAACAACACAGCATCATGCTTTGCCTTATCATCACAAAGCTAGCTAACTTAGATAGCTAAACAAGTTACCACATTGAGCTAGTTAGAGTAACCACAAGCAGCATGTTATCGAATTCAAATTACCTGAGATTAAAAGCATTGATGCACAAATAAAACATGTGTGGATAATAAACTATTTTTTCGTAATCTAGCTAGTTAAAACGTTCTTTAACAAACTAGCTAGCGATGCTAGCATGACGTTAGCTGTGTATGGTATTGCAACAAAGCAGGCCGGAGATGTCACTAACTTAGCTAGCGGAAATGTATCTTCCCAAACATCACGTACCAATATAATTCATAACACCAGCATCCGATGAAAATATAATAAAATGCCAGTTGACATTAGTCGCCTGTTGACAGCTCATTCATCTTTTATTTTGACTTATAAAATCAGCTGATTTAAAAGCCCTGCAGAAACGTCATTCCGATGGACCATGAATTTTTCTAGGAGTCTTCTGCTGTTGACGATCTCATTGCCTGTTTAATAAAGAAGGAAAATGGCATCTATAAAATATATAAACGTTTTGAGAATTACAGGTTTGTTTAAATACAAATATAAACATACTGACAATGGTTTGTAATGACTTAAAACGAAATGTATTATTCCACGGACCTCTTTTACGCAGTAACTGAGCTCATAGCCATTGGATAGGCATAGCATTTGGACTGGTAGATGTAGCAGATGGGTTATAAGTACATTTGTGCAGTTTTTGCATTTTGGGGGGGGAAACACGCAGCCTCGCTAACAAAGTATCGCGAGACAAAGCGGAACCTTTGTGAACGCGGGTAGCGGGGAAAGGAAGCTAAGCGAATGAATCACTTGTAGCCAGCCAGTCTCTTTCATAATAAACAGTAGGACTATAGCAGCGTATTTTCTGAAATAAAGTTTTTGAAAACCATATCTGCCATTTATAGGCGGACGAAGTAATCGAATAAACAGACGATCTGTTTAAATCGAGGAAGAAATTCGGTAGCAATGTCCGAGACTGGAAACGGCGTGGAGCTGCGGAAAGAGCAAGCAGTTGAACTTGAAGAAACCGGAGGAGGGGAGGTGAGCCTGAACAAAATAATAATAATACAAATTCTGAGCCCATCATTAGAAAAAATGTCTCAACAACTTTTAGATTAGGCTAAAATCAACCATATGTCCTTTGTGACTTCCAAATCGAGCCATCTCAAACTTTGTCTTTGCTAGCTCGAGTTGTTTAGCTAGCTAGCATTAGCGTCGTTAGCTAACGTTAATCGACAGCTCCGACCCATCTTCCCGGAGAGTGTGTCTCGAGGTACTGTATAGTAGATCTATCAGCTAGCCTGTTTCATAAACACTCATCTAACTATGCTAGCTAACGTTACAGCTAATACACTTTATTTTAATACGCATCAAGGGTTTCTATACTATTGTAGCAGTTGTTTACATCTGTTTGACGCTGCATTCGATCCTATGTATTCTTGTGCAGCTTATCTCACATTAAGACAACTGGGAAGTCCCAGTCAAGTCGTGACGTCAGTGATCTTCAGGTTGGGAAGTCGGAGCTCTATAGCAGTTTTTCCCGAACCTGGTCCTCGAGTACCCTCAACAGATTCGTTGTTGTAGCCCCTTGACAAACACACCTCACCCAACTCATTTAGGGCTTGTTGACAAGTTGAACCAGGTATGCTTGTCCAGGATTACAATACAAATGTGTACTGTTGGGGGTACTCGAGGACCAGGGTTGGGAAACACTGCTCTAGAACGATGCCCAAGTTTCAGACTTAGAATTCCGTTCAAAATATTTTTCCCAGTCGGAGATTCTTTTTTTCGAGTTCCCACTTGTCTTGAAGCCACTTAGGTCAGAAGTCTGAGATTTCTGAGTTCTTAGTTGTTTTGAAAGTGGCATTGCATTCCTCTTTTCCAGGAAAAGGATGATGTGTCAGAGGCAAGCAAGGAGGAGTCTTCTGAAGCCGGACAGGATGCCCAAGATGAGGACCCCTCTTCATCTACAGCGCCAGCCTATGAGGAGAAAGTGGTAATGGCACACTGCTAGATGTTCATTTACAGTTTTAATTTTACATTTACATTTAAGTCATTTAGCAGACGCTCTTATCCAGAGCGACTTACAAATTGGTGCGTTCACCTTAAGACATCCAGTGGAACAGCCACTTTACAATAGTGCATCTAAATCTAGTAAGGGGGGTGAGAAGGATTACTTTATCCTATCCTAGGTATTCCTGAAAGAGGTGGGGTTTCAGGTGTCTCCGGAAGGTGGTGATTGACTCCGCTGTCCTGGCGTCGTGAGGGAGTTTGTTCCACCATTGGGGGCCAGAGCGGCGAACAGTTTTGACTGGGCTGCGCGGGAACTGTACTTCCTCAGTGGTAGGGAGGCGAGCAGGCCAGAGGTGGATGAACGCAGTGCCCTTGTTTGGGTGTAGGGCCTGATCAGAGCCTGGAGGTACTGAGGTGCCGTTCCCCTCACAGCTCCGTGAGGCAAGCACCATGGTCTTGTAGCGGATGCGAGCTTCAACTGGAAGCCAGTGGAGAGAGCGGAGGAGCGGGGTGACGTGAGAGAACTTGGGAAGGTTGAACACCAGACGGGCTGCGGCGTTCTGGATGAGTTGTAGGGTTTAATGGCACAGGCAGGAGCCCAGCCAACAGCGAGTTGCAGTAATCCAGACGGGAGATGACAAGTGCCTGGATTAGGACCTGTGCCGCTTCCTGTGTGAGACAGGGTCGTACTCTGCGGATGTTGTAGAGCATGAACCTACAGGAACGGGCCACCGCCTTGATGTTAGTTGAGAACGACAGGGTGTTGTCCAGGATCACGCCAAGGTTCTTAGCGCTCTGGGAGGAGGACACAATGGAGTTGTCAACCGTGATGGCGAGATCATGGAACGGGCAGTCCTTCCCGGGAGGAAGAGCAGCTCCGTCTTGCCGAGGTTCAGCTTGAGGTGGTGATCCGTCATCCACACTGATATGTCTGCCAGACATGCAGAGATGCGATTCGCCACCTGGTCATCAGAAGGGGAAAGGAGAAGATTAATTGTGTGTCGTCTGCATAGCAATGATAGGAGAGACCATGTGAGGTTATGACAGAGCCAAGTGACTTGGTGTATAGCGAGAATAGGAGAGGGCCTAGAACAGAGCCCTGGGGGACGCCAGTGGTGAGAGCGCGTGGTGAGGAGACAGATTCTCGCCACGCCACCTGGTAGGAGCGACCTGTCAGGTAGGACGCAATCCAAGCGTGGGCCGCACCGGAGATGCCCAACTCGGAGAGGGTGGAGAGGAGGATCTGATGGTTCACAGTATCGAAGGCAGCCGATAGGTCTAGAAGGATGAGAGCAGAGGAGAGAGAGTTAGCTTTAGCAGTGCGGAGCGCCTCCGTGATACAGAGAAGAGCAGTCTCAGTTGAATGACTAGTCTTGAAACCTGACTGATTTGGATCAAGAAGGTCATTCTGAGAGAGATGGCGGGAGAGCTGGCCAAGGACGGCACGTTCAAGAGTTTTGGAGAGAAAAGAAAGAAGGGATACTGGTCTGTAGTTGTTGACATCGGAGGGATCGAGTGTAGGTTTTTTCAGAAGGGGTGCAACTCTCGCTCTCTTGAAGACGGAAGGGACGTATCCAGCGGTCAGGGATGAGTTGATGAGCGAGGTGAGGTAAGGGAGAAGGTCTCCGGAAATGGTCTGGAGAAGAGAGGAGGGGATAGGGTCAAGCGGGCAGGTTGTTGGGCGGCCGGCCGTCACAAGACGCGAGATTTCACCTGGAGAGAGGGGAGAAAGAGGTCAGAGCACAGGGTAGGGCAGTGTGAGCAGAACCAGCGGTGTCGTTTGACTTAGCAAACGAGGATCGGATGTCGTCGACCTTCTTTTCAAAATGGTTGACGAAGTCATCTGCAGAGAGGGAGGAGGGGGGAGGATTCAGGAGGGAGGAGAAGGTGGCAAAGAGCTTCCTAGGGTTAGAGGCAGATGCTTGGAATTTAGAGTGGTAGAAAGTGGCTTTAGCAGCAGAGACAGAAGAGGAAAATGTAGAGAGGAGGGAGTGAAAGGATGCCAGGTCCGCAGGGAGGCGAGTTTTCCTCCATTTCCGCTCGGCTGCCCGGAGCCCTGTTCTGTGAGCTCGCAATGAGTCGTCGAGCCACGGAGCGGGAGGGGAGGACCGAGCCGGCCTGGAGGATAGGGGACATAGAGAGTCAAAGGATGCAGAAAGGGAGGAGAGGAGGGTTGAGGAGGCAGAATCAGGAGATGGAGAAGGTTTGAGCAGAGGGAAGAGATGATAGGATGGAAGAGGAGAGAGTAGCGGGGGAGAGAGAGCGAAGGTTGGGACGGCGCGATACCATCCGAGTAGGGGCAGTGTGGAAAGTGTTAGATGAGAGCGAGAGGGAAAAGGATACAAGGTAGTGGTCGGAGACTTGGAGGGGAGTTGCAGTGAGGTTAGTGGAAGAACAGCATCTAGTAAAAATGAGGTCGAGCGTATTGCCTGCCTTGTGAGTAGGGGGGGGAAGGTGAGAGGGTGAGGTCAAAAGAGGAGAGGAGTGGAAAGAAGGAGGCAGAGAGGAATGAGTCAAAGGTAGACGTGGGGAGGTTAAAGTCGCCCAGAACTGTGAGAGGTGAGCCGTCCTCAGGAAAGGAGCTTATCAAGGCGTCAAGCTCATTGATGAACTCTCCGAGGGAACCTGGAGGGGGCGATAAATGATAAGGATGTTAAGCTTGAAAGGGCTGGTAACTGTGACAGCATGGAATTCAAAGGAGGCGATAGACAGATGGGTAAGGGGAGAAAGAGAGAATGACCACTTGGGAGAGATGAGGATCCCGGTGCCACCACCCCGCTGACCAGAAGCTCTCGGGGTGTGCGAGAACACGTGGGCGGACGAAGAGAGAGCAGTAGGAGTAGCAGTGTTATCTGTGGTGATCCATGTTTCCGTCAGTGCCAAGAAGTCGAGGGACTGGAGGGGGGCATAGGCTGAGATGAACTCTGCCTTGTTGGCCGCAGATCGGCAGTTCCAGAGGCTACCGGAGACCTGGAACTCCACGTGGGTCGTGCGCGCTGGGACCACCAGATTAGGGTGGCCGCGGCCACGCGGTGTGGAGCGTTTGTATGGTCTGTGCAGAGAGGAGAGAACAGGGATAGACAGACACATAGTTGACAGGCTACAGAAGAGGCTACGCTAATGCAAAGGAGATTGGAATGACAAGTGGACTACACGTCTCGAATGTTCAGAAAGTTAAGCTTATTGACTAAAATGATTAAAATGATACAGTACTGCTGAAGTAGGCTAGCTGGCAGTGGCTGCGTTGTTGACTTTGTAGGCTAGCTGGCAGTGGCTGCGTTGTTGGCACTACACTAATCAAGTCGTTCCATTGAGTGTGATAGTTTCTACAGTGGTGCTATTCGGGGGCTAGCTGGCTAGCTAGCAGTGTTGATTACGTTACGTTGCGTTAAAAGAACGACAATAGCTGGCTAGCTAACCTAGGAAATCGCTCTAGACTACACAATTATCTTTGATACAAAGACTGCTATGTAGCTAGCTATGTAGCTAGCTACGATCAAACAAATCAAACCGTTGTACTGTAATGAAATGAAATGAAAATGTGATACTACCTGTGGAGCGAATGCGACCGGGTTGTTGAGTGAGGAAGTTCTATTCGGTAGACGTTGGATAGCTGTTGGCTAGCTAGCAGTGTCTCCTACGTTAAGGACGACAAATAGCTGGCTAGCTAACCTCGGTAAATTAAGATAATCACTCTAAGACTACACACTCTAAACTACACAATTATCTTGGATACGAAGACAGCAAAGACAACTATGTAGCTAGCTAACACTACACTAATCAAGTCGTTCAGTTGAGTGTAATAGTTTTTACAGTGCTGCTATTCGGAAGACGGTGGACGTTTGCTAGCTGGCTAGCTGCTGGGCAGATAGCAGTGTAGACTACGTTAGGACGACAAAATACGATAATTACGCAATTATCTTTGATACAAAGACGGCTATGTAGCTAGCTAAGAAGAAATTGCTAAGATTAGACAAATCAAACCGTTGTACTATAATGAAATGTAATGAAAAGTTATACTACCTGCAGACCGAAGCGCTCGGATGCGACCGCTCGCAGTATACTGTAAGTCACAACAGTGACTTACAGTATATCCGGTTGTAAGCGTAATTTGTTGCTCACAAAGTTTCACTGCTTTTCTGTGTGTAGGCATCAGACCGGACCAACAGATTTGAGTACCTACTGAAGCAGACAGAGGTGTTTGCCCATTTCATCCAACCTGCGGCCCAGAAGACCCCCACCTCCCCGCTCAAGATGAAGCCAGGGCGCCCTCGTGTCAAGAAGGACGAGAAACAGAATCTCCTCTCGGTCGGCGAGTGAGTATACAACACGACACTCAGAACAACTTGACCCGATGATTCGTCAGTCTTCCGTGGGAGTACATTGGGTGTACGTGTGGGGCATTTGATATGCTGTCTCTGATGAATTGCGGGTGCCCCTTTCTCTCTTTGACAGTAACCGTCATCGTCGCACAGAGCAGGAAGAGGATGAAGAGCTGCTGAGCGAAAGCAGCAAGACCACCAACGTCTGCACCCGCTTCGACGAATCTCCCTCCTGTAAGCAGTCACATGGTTTTACTCATTAGAGCTACAATATATAACTACTTGGGCGACCCGACCAAATTCTCATATAAATGCGTGTTATAGATCTGTCGTTCTCATTGAACGCAAGTCTAAGATGCGGTAGATCTGTTCTAGGTACTCATTTTCTATGCTATCCATGGTTAAGTTTAGCAAATTTTTACTTTCGGTTTTGTACAAACAGCTGAAAGTACAAAATGTTATGGAAAATACATTTCACAGCCGTTTAGATGGTACAAAGATTCTCTACACTAAACTTGCTTGTTTTGTCACAAACTGAAATTAGGTGAACTATTACAATTTTAGCATCCATGAAATTGCTTCTGCATAGTGCATCTTTCATGTAGCAAAGTCCTGACCGGGACTACTGTAGTCCATATTTGAACGGTAAGTATGTCAAACTTGTGCAATACTGAGTATGTTGTGCTGTATCTATCTCCCAACAGTTGTAAAAGGGGGTACAATGAGAGACTACCAGGTCCGTGGTCTGAACTGGCTCATCTCTCTGTACGAGAATGGAATCAACGGGATCCTTGCTGATGAAATGGTAGGTTCTCATTTCAAAATAATGTGAAAAATATTACCTTTTTGGATTGTCCGGTAGTTCTACATGCATATCTCTTGATCTGTGTGTGTGTGTAAATTATTGTGCTTTTTTAAAATATATATATATTTATATATCTCTCACCTTGCCTGTTGTCTTCAGGGTTTGGGTAAGACCCTGCAGACCATCTCTCTGCTGGGGTACATGAAGCACTACAGGAGCATCCCCGGGCCCCACATGGTGCTGGTGCCCAAGTCCACCCTGTACAACTGGATGAACGAGTTCAAACGTTGGGTCCCCTCACTCAAAGCAGTCTGCCTCATCGGAGACCGAGAGCAGAGGGTGAGCTATGAGCAGCAGCAGACCACATGAATTCTCTGATGTAAAATGAACAGGACATGTTGATTGCTGTAGCTCAACTGGAAAGCATTGGGTGGTGACTGTGGGACAGTGTTGAGGCTTATGTGTTTTCAATGTTCCATATGGGAAGAAATGTTGTCATGGAAATAGTCGGTTCATCTCTATCTCCTTCTGCAACTGAAAACGTAACACGTAGATTTCCTGCGACAAATGGATAATGGATATTCATGCAATCCAATGCAAGTTAGTCATTTTTCAGTAACTTGTACTACAGCAGTTGCAACGCGCGTTAGACTGGTGATGTTGCTGATAACCCTGTACCCTCTTTTTCCCCAGAATGCCCTGATCAGAGATGTGCTGCTGCCAGGGGAGTGGGATGTGTGTGTCACCTCTTACGAGATGCTCATCATAGAGAAGGCCGTGTTCAAGAAGTTTAACTGGAGGTACCTGGTCATCGACGAGGCCCACAGGATCAAGAACGAGAAGTCAAAGGTTAGGGAGCTTCTAAAGTTGACACACACACACACACTGTATACATATTTGAATAAATGTAAATATGAGATTTAAAATGTGTATATAGACAAACAAAACGTCAATGGGCTCAACTCACAAAAGACTCTTAGATGGTTTGTCTGACCCGAGTATGTTTGCGCTGTAGCTGTCAGAGATAGTGCGTGAATTCAAGACCACCAACCGCCTGCTGCTAACCGGCACCCCACTGCAGAACAACCTCCACGAGCTCTGGGCCCTGCTCAACTTCCTGCTGCCAGACGTCTTCAACTCCTCAGAGGTAAGAGGCAGATAAAACAGGATGAACTGTAATGTACCCGGGGGGAACAAATTGTTGAACACACAGACAATTTCCCTCCATTAATACTACAGTTTTAAGAATAGGCTTAGTAACACTTAGTGAAAATAACAATATTCTCTATTTTTCACTTATTTAAAGGGCCCTGAAAATATGGATTTAACTTTTTGTTTTTCTCTCGAAGGACTTTGACTCGTGGTTTGACACCAACAACTGCCTGGGGGATCAGAAGTTGGTGGAACGTCTTCACACTGTAAGTATCTGAAACACTTCCTTCCATTTAACTGTACTGTATGAATGTGTACTGTGTATATATGAATAGTGAGTAAATAGTATTGTCATCTCTTGGTGCCTTGACAATGTATAACATTTTATGTTGTTCTTGTCTATAACTGTTTTTTGTGGATCCAGGAAGAGTATCTGCTGCATGTTCAACGCTAATGGGGATCCTAATGAACTAAACATGTATCCATGTAGGTTTTTATCAAATAGTGTTATGGGGCCCTTACCTTTCATTGGTTCTTCTCTCTCTGCGTACGTGTGTGTAGGTACTGCGTCCTTTCCTGCTGCGTCGTATCAAAAATGAGGTGGAGAAGTCTCTGCTGCCTAAGAAAGAGATCAAGATGTACGTGGGGCTGAGTAAGATGCAGAGAGAATGGTGAGTAGCCCACACACAGTCAACGTATGCCCTTTCCCTTCCAAACAAATTCTTCAGCCCCATGCACTATAATGTGTATTTGAAAACAGTGTCCCGTCTCTCCTCAGGTACACCAAGATCCTGATGAAGGACATAGACATCCTGAACTCTGCAGGGAAGATGGACAAGATGCGCCTGCTCAACGTCTTGATGCAGCTGAGGAAGTGCTGCAACCACCCATACCTGTTTGATGGGGCCGAGCCCGGCCCGCCTTACACCACCGACCTGCACCTGGCCGTCAACAGCGGCAAGATGGCCGTCCTTGACAAGCTGCTGCCCAAGATGAAGGCTCAGGGTGGGTGGACGAAAGACTCCCCTCTAAGACCAGTTACAAAATTGGTGTTTTTATGGCCTGTTTGATGGCTCTTTGGCCCTTTCAACTCTAAAGTTGATATGGAGACTGTGTTGTGAAAAGGCTATTTCAGACTTTTTGTGACTCAAACTACTATGTTAAAGTTGCAGCAATGTAGGCATGGTGGATGATTGATTGGTGGCCATTTTGAACTCCTCTCCCAGGCTCCCGTGTGCTTATCTTCAGCCAGATGACCAGGATGCTGGACATCTTGGAGGACTACTGCATGTGGCGCAACTTCGGCTACTGTCGCCTGGACGGACAGACGCCCCACGAGGAGAGACAGGTATATGACTCCCACTCCTGGATCTCATTAACGGCAGTGGCTTATTACCCTGGTCCCAGATCTGTTTGTGCTGCCTTGGTGTGCCATTGACCATAGGAGTTGACAGGGCAGCACCCGCAGATCTGGGACCAGGCTAATAAATGGCTTGTAAATTCAAACAATTTGACTCGTTGCAGTTTGAACACACTTCATTTAACACTACATTTCCCATATTCCTCTAGATCTCCATCAACGCGTACAATGAGGAGGACAGCCCTAAGTTCATCTTCATGTTGAGCACCAGGGCCGGAGGGCTGGGTATTAACCTGGCCACAGCTGACGTGGTCATCCTTTACGACTCAGACTGGAACCCTCAGGTCGACCTACAGGCCATGGTCAGTACCTCTCATTCACCCATGTTAGTGGACTAATTAGTCAGTCTTTTATATGACATTTTACTATTACTTTAATTAGAATTTGCCCTACAGATTTAACATGTTCAATTTCCCCTAGTTTGAATCATATCACAACAAGTGAGCTTACATTCAATAGAATCTCTCACCAGTAACTTAATTGATCAAGATGCTTCTACCTGGTAACTGTTAGACACTTACCTGATTGGTTCATTTAACTTTTCTTCTCAGGACCGAGCTCACAGGATTGGTCAAAAGAAGCAGGTGCGCGTGTTCCGTTTCATCACGGAAAACACAGTAGAGGAGAGGATCGTGGAGCGGGCCGAGATGAAGCTCCAACTGGACTCCATTGTCATCCAGCAAGGTACTGCACCGGTGGCCATTTTGGATCTCCTCTTCCCAGTTTCAAACCTACACTATTGAAGTCAATGCCTTGGTAATGCAACTGGCTGACTTGTCTGTGTCTACTTTGTCTGTTCTGCAGGAAGGCTAGTGGATCCCAATGCCAACAAGCTGGGGAAGGACGAGATGCTGTCTATCATCCGGCATGGCGCCACGCACGTCTTCGCCTCCAAGGAGAGCGACATCACCGACGATGACATCGACGAGATCCTGGAGCGAGGCGAGAAGAAGGTCAGAACACAGACGGACAAGGGCCTAGCGCTAGCATTGGGCCTAGCATTAGCATTTATCTGCACTCAGATCATTTATATAATATGTGATAGCATTAGCATTGCTATATGTGGGTTGATATGGCAGTATCTAGAGGCCAAACATATTAGCAATGTGTGGCTAGATGCTAACGCTTTGCTGTGTGTTTGTATCTGACAGACCATGGAGTTGAAGGAGAAGATGAACACCATGGGCGAGAGCTCCTTGAGGAACTTCACCATGGAGTCCGACAACAGTGTGTACACCTTCGAAGGAGAGGACTACAGGGAAAGAAGAAGGTGGTCACCAACTGGATCGAGCCACCCAAGAGAGAGAGGAAGGCCAACTACGCAGTGGATGCCTACTTCAGAGAGGCCCTGCGTGTCAGCGAGCCTAAAGCACCCAAGGTAAGCCTCACTACCGCCGGCCTCTGGCTATGTATACGCACGCCACTGGGATAGCTGTGTGGAATGAATCAGACCATCTTTCTCCATGACTAAAACTGCTGTCCTCCTCTTCCAGACCATCTTTCTCCATGAATAAAACTGCTGTTCTCCTCTTCCAGGCTCCTCGTCCACCTAAGCAGCCCAATGTGCAGGACTTCCAGTTCTTCCCCCCAAGGCTGTTTGAACTGCTGGAGAAAGAGATCCTATTCTATAGGAAGACTATCGGCTACAAGGTACAACATGTACTGTTACTAGTGTAACTGTTGGTACATCAGTGATGGTAGGTGCCACTTAAAATCTAATGGATGGGCTCATAGTAATGGCTGGAATGGTATATGTGTTTGAGCCGTCCTCTCCTCACCAGCCTCCTCTGTGGTCAATTATGATGCTGTCAGTATGATAATGTTCCAACAGACGGTGGCCATTTTGTCTCCTCTGGTTTGAAACCAACACAGTCGGTTTAGTTTAGAATGGGATGTATCTGTTGAGTGTTTAAGTGTATATGTGATGTACATTTTCTCCAGGTTCCTCGTAACCCAGAACTGCCCAACTCGGCTCAGCACCAGAAGGAGGAGCAGGCCAAGATTGACGAGGCCGAGGGCCTATCAGAGGAGGAGCTGGAGGAGAAGGAGAACCTCCTCTCGCAGGTAATTGGCTGAAACAAGACCTCCAACTTAAACACTCTAGACATTCATCATAGTGCCCTACTCAATGTCATATTTATAGAACTACATATAGTTCAGTTGAGATTACTCTTCAATGGCTTTAACTACAAAGTAGAGACAAATGTTAGCGTTTGTGGCTAGTGTCGTTACAAACTGTCATCGATCTCTCCAAGGGCTTCACCATCTGGAACAAGCGTGACTTTAACCAGTTCATCAAAGCCAATGAGAAGTGGGGGAGAGACGACATCGAGAACATCGCCAGAGAGGTGGAGGGCAAAACCCCAGAGGAAGTCATGGAATATTCCGGTAAGAAGAAACTGTATCAATCTACTTCTTATATAGCTAGTGGACATTACTCCCAAGTGTATGACAGAGATCTAGAGTATTATGATCTAAACGTGTGTGTACACACACAGCTGTGTTCTGGGAGCGCTGCAACGAGCTGCAGGACATTGAGAAGATCATGGCTCAGATCGAGAGGGGAGAGGCCCGCATCCAGAGGAGGATCAGCATCAAGAAAGCACTGGACACAAAGGTAAGCCATTTCAGTGAGGTCATCATTAACAAGAACAACATTGGGGAGCCAATACCTTTTATTTTGATCAGATGATTGATATAGTTGTGAAAACCTCTGGCCACTCCCAACCCTTCTGAAGGAATGTGTCTGGGCCCTCCCAACCCTTCTGAAGGAATGTGTCTGGGCCCTCCCAACCCTTCTGAAGGAATGTGTCTGGGCCCTCCCAACCCTTCTGAAGGAATGTGTCTGGGCCCTCCCAACCCTTCTGAAGGAATGTGTCTGGGCCCTCAACCCTTCTGAAGGAATGTGTCTGGGCCCTCCCAACCCTGTGTCTGGGGAATGTGTCTGGGCCCTCCCAACCCTTCTGAAGGAATGTGTCTGGGCCCTCCCAACCCTTCTGAAGGCCCTCCCAACCCTTCTGAATGTGTCTGGGCCCTCCCAACCCTTCTGAAGGAATGTGTCTGGGCCCTCCCAACCCTTCTGAAGGAATGTGTCTGGGCCCTCCCAACCCTTCTGAAGGAATGTGTCTGGGCCCTCCCAACCCTTCTGTAGGAATGTGTCTGGGCCCTCCCAACCCTTCTGAAGGAATGTGTCTGGGCCCTCCCAACCCTTCTGAAGGAATGTGTCTGGGCCCTCCCAACCCTTCTGAAGGAATGTGTCTGGGCCCTCCCAACCCTTCTGAAGGAATGTGTCTGGGCCCTCCCCCTTCTGACTGGGCCTTCTGAAGGAATGTGTCTGGGCCCTCCCAACCCTTCTGAAGGAATGTGTCTGGGCCCTCCCAACCCTTATGAAGGAATGTGTCTGGGCCCTCCCAACCCTTCTGAAGGAATGTGTCTGGGCCCTCCCAACCCTTCTGAAGGTCTGGGCCCTCCCAATGTGGAATGTGTCTGGGCCCTCCCAACCCTTCTGAAGGAATGTGTCTGGGCCCTCCCAACCCTTCTGAAGGAATGTGTCTGGGCCCTCCCAACCCTTCTGAAGGAATGTGTCTGGGCCCTCCCAACCCTTCTGAAGGAATGTGTCTGGGCCCTCCCAACCCTTCTGAAGGAATGTGTCTGGGCCCTCCCAACCCTTCTGAAGGAATGTGTCTGGGCCCTCCCAACCCTTCTGAAGGAATGTGTCTGGGCCCTCCCAACCCTTCTGTAGGAATGTGTCTGGGCCCTCCCAACCCTTCTGAAGGAATGTGTCTGGGCCCTCCCAACCCTTCTGAAGGAATGTGTCTGGGCCCTCCCAACCCTTCTGAAGGAATGTGTCTGAAGGAATGCCCTCCCAACCCTTCTGAAGGAATGTGTCTGGGCCCTCCCCAACCCTTCTGAAGGAATGTGTCTGGGCCCTCCCAACCCTTCTGAAGGAATGTGTCTGGGCCCTCCCAACCCTTCTGAAGGAATGTGTCTGGGCCCCTCCCAACCCTTCTGAAGGAATGTGTCTGGGCCCTCCCAACCCTTCTGAAGGAATGTGTCTGGGCCCTCCCAACCCTTCTGAAGGAATGTGTCTGGGCCCTCCCAACCCTTCTGAAGGAATGTGTCTGGGCCCTCCCAACCCTTCTGAAGGAATGTGTCTGGGCCCTCCCAACCCTTCTGAAGGAATGTGTCTGGGCCCTCCCAACCCTTCTGAAGGAATGTGTCTGGGCCCTCCCAACCCTTCTGAAGGAATGTGTCTGGGCCCTCCCAACCCTTCTGAAGGAATGTGTCTGGGCCCTCCCAACCCTTCTGAAGGAATGTGTCTGGGCCCCTCCCAACCCTTCTGAAGGAATGTGTCTGGGCCCTCCCAACCCTTCTGAAGGAATGTGTCTGGGCCCCCAACCCAACCCTTCTGAAGGAATGTGTCTGGGCCCTCCCAACCCTTCTGAAGGAATGTGTCTGAATGTTCTGGGTGTCTGGGCCTCCCAACCCTTCTGAAGGAATGTGTCTGGGCCCTCCCAACCCTTCTGAAGGAATGTGTCTGGGCCCTCCCAACCCTTCTGAAGGAATGTGTCTGGGCCTCCCTCCCAACCCTTCTGAAGGAATGTGTCTGGGCCCTCCCAACCCTTCTGTAGGAATGTGTCTGGGCCCTCCCAACCCTTCTGAAGGAATGTGTCTGGGCCCTCCCAACCCTTCTGAAGGAATGTGTCTGGGCCCTCCCAACCCTTCTGTAGGAATGTGTCTGGGCCCTCCCAACCCTTCTGAAGGAATGTGTCTGGGCCCTCCCAACCCTTCTGTAGGAATGTGTCTGGGCCCTCCCAACCCTTCCCTGAAGGAATGTGTCTGGGCCCTCCCAACCCTTCTGAAGGAATGTGTCTGGGCCCTCCCAACCCTTCTGAAGGAATGTTCTGTGTGTCTGGGCCCTCCCAACCCTTCTGAAGGAATGTGTCTGGGCCCTCCCAACCCTTCTGAAGGAATGTGTCTGGGCCCTCCCAACCCTTCTGAAGGAATGTGTCTGGGCCCTCCCAACCCTTCTGAAGGAATGTGTCTGGGCCCTCCCAACCCTTCTGAAGGAATGTGTCTGGGCCCTCCCAACCCTTCTTATGAAGGAATGTGTCTGGGCCCTCCCAACCCTTCTGAAGGAATGTGTCTGGGCCCTCCCAACCCTTCTGAAGGAATGTGTCTGGGCCCTCCCAACCCTTCTGAAGGAATGTGTCTGGGCCCTCCCAACCCTTCTGAAGGAATGTGTCTGGGCCCTCCCAGGAATGTGTCCTTCTGAAGGAATGTGTCTGGGCCCTCCCAACCCTTCTGAAGGAATGTGTCTGGGCCCTCCCAACCCTTCTGAAATGGTCTGTGTCTGGGCCCCTCCCAACCCTTCTGAAGGAATGTGTCTGGGCCCTCCCAATCCTTCTGAAGGAATGTCTGGGCCCTCCCAACCCTTCTGAAGGAATGTGTCTGGGCCCTCCCAACCCTTCTGAAGGAATGTGTCTGGGCCCTCCCAACCCTTCTGAAGGAATGTGTCTGGGCCCTCCCAACCCTTCTGAAGGAATGTGTCTGGGCCCTCCCAACCCTTATGAAGGAATGTGTCTGGAGCTGGTGTTTGATCATGTCTACCAGAGGCTTACCATACACCCTGAAGGACATCTTTTCTCTCCCTCGTTGTAGATTGGTCGCTACAAGGCGCCGTTCCACCAGTTGAGGATCTCGTACGGCACCAACAAGGGGAAGAACTACACGGAGGAGGAGGACCGCTTCCTCATTTGCATGCTGCACAAGTTGGGCTTCGAAAAGGAGTCTGTCTACGACGAGCTGCGCCAGTGCATCCGCAACTCACCCCAGTTTCGCTTCGACTGGTTCCTCAAGTCCAGGACCGCCATGGTGAGTGAAGTGGCCCCGGGCCGACAGTGGAATTAAGTACAACTTTGTTGTAGAATCAATAGAGTACAACCTGTAGATGGAAATGTGTCTTTACTTCTTCAGTAACATGATAACCATTCATTCAAAACATTACACATTTCAAGAGTTGTGGTTGTATACTTGTGTGTGTAGGAGCTCCAGAGGCGATGCAACACCCTGATCACCCTGATTGAACGAGAGAACATGGAGCTGGAGGAGAGGGAGAAGGCAGAGAAGAAGAAGAAAGGACCACGGAGTCAGTCTTCTGTAAGATCACAACGCTCCACTTCCTGCCCATCACTGAATTCTCTGGTCATGCAGTCCTCTATCTCTATAACAATATCACACAATGTTCTTTTCCACTATATAGTCTTGTCTAAACCAATATTCCATTGTAAGCAGACGTTATTGTATGAAGTGACGATTTTTATGATCATTTGAGCTGACACTCCTTTTCTGTCTTCCTCTTCATCCCACACTTCCTCAGGCTCAGAAGCGTAAGGGAGAAGGGACCCCAGACCCGCGAGGAGGCCGCAGGAAAAAGCTAAAGCTGTGAGGCGGTGGTGGTCAGAATGAGGGCAGCGGCAGACAGCAGTATAGTAGTCGTAGCGTCTGTTTGTTTTGTACGGGTTACCGTGGTGATACATGATGATGATTTACTGTATAAAACCCAAGAGGACTGAACTTTTCTTCACTATAGCGTGTCGTTCTATCTAGAAGATTCCAGGAGGGAACCTATGTTCTTAGTGTCGATTTAAGGCAGCCCCCCGTACCTCTCTGATTCAGAGGGGTTGGGTTAAATGCGGAAGACACATTTCAGTTATACAACTGACTAGGTATCCCCCTCTCCCTGTTGTATTCCTTCTATTCACAGGCCTGCTAGTAGGGACTAACTGACATACTGCAGCTGCGCTGATTTAGTTGAATTTTCTTTTTGTTGTTTTAGTTTTCTACCCTTTTTTACTAGTACTTGAGGTGACGAGAAATGTATTTATGCCTGTTGGTTATGTTATCACATTCCATTGATTGTACCGATACCTGTATGTACCGATACCTGTATCTACCGATACCTGTATGTACCGATACCTGTATGTACCGATACCTGTTACCTGTATGTACCGATACCTGTATCTACCGATACCTGTATGTATGTACCGATACCTGTATGTATGTATACCTGTATGTACCGATACCTGTATGTACCGATACCTGTATGTACCGATACCTGTATCTACTGATACCTGTATGTACCGATACCTGTATGTATCCCCCCTCCCACTCTGTTATGTTACCGACCTACATTGTAGAAAATGTATTTTTGGAACGTGTCACTAATAAATGTCCCCTTTTTTAAATAAGTCTATTCTTATGCAAAAAAATATATACTTATGTTGAATATTTGTGCAAAGCTTTTCACACAAAGAGCAGTGGACATTCACAAGCAGTCTGAGTGAAGACTAGGACCAAAATCATTCAGAAAAGTACATTTGTATTTGGCAGTTAAAGTTGGAGGACATCAAACAATTGATTGAAATTATCACAAAATTGATAAGTCACCAATTTGATCTAAATTGGTCGGAGACACATTTCTATACCGTAACTAGTTGGCACCTATTAACTTATACTGTCACTTGCATAAGATCAAGATAGTCACATTCTTCAGTTGAGAAACAGCATCAAATGTGGGGTTAACATATTCTTCAAGTTGCACCAGGGTATGATAATTGATACCTTTCTTGTTTGCATTGTCCTGTGTTGACTTTGAACATCCTATACATGCAGGTATGTACACAGACTTATAAGAGTTAATAATATGCACATACTATTAACACACTTTTTTTTTTACCGCACCTGAAACAAAAATGTATAAAAACATTCTGAATGAATAGTTTACGCACTTGAATGACTAAAATGGACAACGTCACAATCCCATTGAATAGCACCATGTCTGTGCTCTGCTGCAGTGGGCACACCTGCTGACTACCGAGGGCTTTGTAAAGCATAGCAGTGCATCAATCAATATTAGAAAAGACACACATTTACCACGTTTGATACAGCCAGCCTCGACCGGACCGACACAACCCAACATTCGATCCACTTGGCTCTCTATCTCGCACTCAAAAAAACAAATATTAGTTGACAAGGATTGAACAACCGACAACAAAAATGCCATGAAATGCTAGTTCTCTTAAGAAAAACAGGACAGAATAGTCTTAAAGCTGCTCTGCACTATCAAGGGGGACATTTAGTTGCTTTTACCTTCTGGAGATGCCATTACTGTTTTAGGATTTCATTGGGATGTTCAGCTATGGCAGTTAGCATAGTTGGAAGGGGTATTCTCCACAACATCAGCCCTTGGGGACTCCTAATATTTGACACCTGAATGGAGTTCTGACAATTGAGTTGTTGAGGGGGACTAAAACCCATGTTGTACCACAGGAAAAGGGGTGAAAACACTTCATTGAGGGTTCATGGATCCTCACATGACTTTCTCTCCAGGCTTGGCCAGCCATGCATGCATTCATACTCTGGTTATAGGCCCACAACACACATCAACTGACATCAACTGTCCCACGAACTGGCTGTGCTGTCTTCAGTGCTAGCAGAAGGCAGGGTTAGCCCTGTTTTAGGGCTCTATTCAATCCGTATTGCTGAAGTTCAAGTGTTACAGCGCGATTGAAATTGAAAGCCAGTGTTCCCGAGTTAGCGGAGACTGTATTCACGGTAAACGCCGCATATGTCGGCTCAATCGGAAATGACCTTTGCATTTTTATCACGCAATCTATGACGCTTCAGCGGTAAGGATTGGATAGAGCCATTAGACGGCACCGCAGTGGTAGAGGGTGGAACCGTTGACAACTGTCAATGTCTTATCAGAAGGCCACGGGGACGGGGTGGTGTTGGTAGGAGGGCTGTCTCTAGTCATGAGCCTAGACCTCAGAGCTGTCCAAGCTGCTGCTCCCAGTACCCATCATGCCCTCTCTGCTGTTTCCACTCCCTCCGCTGTAGGCCGAGCACGACGAGGTGGAGTAGGGAGGGAACTGGCTCTTCTTCTGGTTCTTCCTCTTGCGCCGCACCAGCAGAATAACCACCATGGCCACCAGGCAGGTGAGAATGATCAACCCGGCCAGGCCTACCAGCATGGGCAGGGTGGAGGTGTCCACAGGCTCCCTGCCGGAGCTCTCCAGGAGGGGACGCTCCAGGAAGGGTGAGTCGCGGTCCGACCCAGCCCGGTCACGTCCACCCCATGGCTGGCGCTGGCTCACCACCAGGCGGTCCGTGCGGTCCAGAGCGATGTGCTGGATGTTAGTTCCCCGATTGTTGTCGGTGCCGATGTCCTGGGCCAGGTCCGGAGCGGGGGCGGCACGACGGTAGCGACCCAGGGAGGAGGTGTGGAGGTCGGGCTGAGGGTCGGCCACGGAGGACAGGCTGTGGTGGTACTCCAGGCTGCGCTTGCCGATGCCACGGTTGGCGTTGTCTCGGGAGCGGACGGTGTAGATGGTGTGGATGAACCACTCCCGACCTGCAGCCACCTGGAACATCCAGACACAGTGGAGCTTGAGGTTAGTGATAAAGACTTTGGCCTATACCCTTCAGTGTGTGATTTCAAACTAAATGTGTGTGTTTTTTTGTGCAAGTAATCAAACTCAGATTTCAGAAACCAGATTTAATTCAACCATACAGAGACTATTTACCCATTGGTACCCATTTTACAGACCAGATGTAAATATTGTGTCGTTCCTGGAAGCTGTTGCCGTGGTGATAACCAAAAGATACCTGTGTTGGGGGTGCGTGTGTGTCAGCTGACCTGGAAGAGAGGCGAGGAGGACAGGGCGAATCCGTCTGAACCAGGCTGTCTGACCAGAGGCAGGCCTCCAGGAGTGTCCAGGGCCAGAGTGGCACCAAACATCACATCTCCAAACGCTGTGGCCTGGGTCTCTGGCTGAGCCTTGTCCTGAGGAGGAAAACACACACAGGTTAGACCACTGAAATCATTACAGTAGGAACCTAACTTAGAAATATTGTATAGGATGTCTATGGATTAGAGGTAGGTAGCTTAGTGGTTAGCATTGGACCAGTAATCAAAAGGTAACTGGTTCGAATACCGTGGCTGACTAGGTGAAAAATCTGTCGACGTGCCCTTGAGCAAGGCACTTAACCACAATAGCTCCTGTAAGTCGCTCTGGATAAGATCGTCATGCACTGAGATGTCAAGAACACAAATGGTTGTAGATGGTTGAAGCAAGAAATTACTTGTGAATTAATTCATTAATAAATATAGCAAAACTGACCAAACTGCATTCAAAGTGACCCTAACAAAACTCCAGAGGAATCTCCCCCTGACTGGAGGCATCATGTGTTAAGTGATTGCCGTACGCACCAGGATCTTGAATCTGTAGAGCAGTGAAGGTGCGTCGGCCAGGCAGCCATACTCCTTGTTGGTGGGGTTGTACTTGGGGACGTAACCGTCAGCTCCTGTACACAGGAACACCTTCTCTATACTGCAGGAGAAGGAGTCACCCAGGTTCTGGACTGGGTCCACCATCACACGGCCGTAGATAGAGGAGCCTGGAGAGGGGGATGGAGGGAGAGATTAGAGGAGGGTGGTGTCCCAAGCACTGAAAGCTTCATTAAATGGTTATTAGACTGTTAAATATGATCTTTACATTCAAACTCAGAAAGCAGTTAGACAGAAAGCTGTGTGAGTTCTATAAGATAAAACAGCTAATAATGTACACTGAGTGAACAAAACATTAGGAACACCTTTCTAATATTGAGTTGCACCCACTTTTGCTCTCAGAACAGCCTCAATTAGTCGGGTTATGGACTCTACAAGGTGTCCAAATCGTTCCACAGGGAAGCTGGCCCATGTTGACTCCAATGCTTCCCACAGTTGTGTCAAGTTGGCTAGAGGTCCTTTTGGTGGTGGACCATTCTTGATGCACAAACTATTGAGCGTGAAAAATCCCAGCAGTGTTGCAGTTGTTGACACTCAAACCGGTGCGCCTGGCACATACCACCATACCCTGTTCAAAGGCACTTCAATCTTTTGTCTTGCCCATTCACCCTCTGAATGGCACACATACACAATCCATGTCTCAATTATCTCAATGCTTAAAAATCATTCTTTAACCTGCCTCCTCTCCTTCATCTACACTGATTGGAGTGGATTTACCAAGTGACATCTATAAGGGATCGTAGCTTTCACCTGGATTCACCTGTGCAGTCTATGTCATGGAAAGAGCATGTATGTTGACTAGTGGTGTATCTATCTATATGTTGACTAGTGGTGTATCTCTCTATATGTTGACGAGTGGTGTATATATCTATATGTTGACTAGTGGTGTATATATCTATATGTTGACTAGTGGTGTATCTATCTATATGTTGACTAGTGGTGTATCTCTCTATATGTTGACTAGTGGTGTATATATCTATATGTTGACTAGTGGTGTATATATCTATATGTTGACTAGTGGTGTATCTATCTATATGTTGACTAGTGGTGTATATATCTATATGTTGACTAGTGGTGTATCTATCTATATGTTGACTAGTGGTGTATCTCTCTATATGTTGACTAGTGGTGTATATATCTATATGTTGACTAGTGGTGTATCTATCTATATGTTGACTAGTGGTGTATATATCTATATGTTGACTAGTGGTGTATATATCTATATGTTGACTAGTGGTGTATCTATCTATATGTTGACTAGTGGTGTATCTCTCTATATGTTGACTAGTGGTGTATATATCTATATGTTGACTAGTGGTGTATATATCTATATGTTGACTAGTGGTGTATCTATCTATATGTTGACTAGTGGTGTATCTATCTATATGTTGACTATATGTTGTATCTATCTATATGTTGACTAGTGGTGTATCTCTATATGTTGACTAGTGGTGTATATATCTATATGTTGACTAGTGGTGTATCTATCTATATGTTGACTAGTGGTGTATATATCTATATGTTGACTAGTGGTGTATATATCTATATGTTGACTAGTGGTGTATATATCTATATGTTGACTAGTGGTGTATCTATCTATATGTTGACTAGTGGTGTATCTATCTATATGTTGACTAGTGGTGTATCTATCTATATGTTGACTAGTGGTGTATCTCTCTATATGTTGACTAGTGGTGTATCTATCTATATGATGACTAGTGGTGTATATATCTATATGCTGACTAGTGGTGTATCTATCTATATGATGACTAGTGGTGTATATATCTATATGTTGACTAGTGGTGTATATCTCTATATGTTGACTAGTGGTGTATCTATCTATATGTTGACTAGTGGTGTATCTATCTATATGTTGACTAGTGATCTATCTATATGTTGACTAGTGGTGTATATATCTATATGTTGACTAGTGGTGTATCTATCTATATGTTGACTAGTGGTGTATCTATCTATATGTTGACTAGTGGTGTATCTATCTATATATTGACTAGTGGTTCCTAGAGTGTCCACTAGGGGTCAGTAGTAGTCCAGTACCCTCTGAGAAGGCTGTGTCGGTGCTCTCTCCGAAGCCCATGGATCCGTCCGACAGCCACAGCTCCCTTTTGGACAGCAGGAACATCTGGGTGTTCAGACTGAACTCAGCCGCCACCGGGTCACTCACCTGGGGTGGTCAGAGGGCAAAGGTCAAACACAGGCACCAAGAGAGTTGATAAGATTTAAACGTTTGGTTCAATGCATTTAATCAACAAGTATCTGCTACTATAATTTTTTTAGCCTCATACAACACCAAGACAAATCATCATTGGTGAATGACAAAGTTTCCTCTTGATTCTAGCGTCTTGGTTAGTCTGCCAGAGACTGTGGGTATGCAGTGGTGGTGGTGGTGACCTGCTGGAAGCGGATGTCCATGTGGAAGGTGAGGGGTTCTCGTGGGTGACACACAGGGGGAATGCTGAACTCCCCATTGGGAGAGGCACTGCAGGGGATCATCTTCACTGTGTACGTGCCAGAGTAGTCCCGCACCTACAGACAACAACATTACAACATCATTAAAACAACTTTAAAACACACCAACCATTTAAGGTAGTTACTGCTGGTCTGGTATCCATACTGTACGTGCTGCTAAAGCTAACCCTAGTCTTCTGTCATTACCGTCTACCAGTTGGCTTCAGCACAAACACTAAGAATACAAAGTTAAAGGTAGACTCAGCGATATGACGTAGGTACACAGCATAGTGGGTCCATTTCCTCAACAACTAAGAGCGCTCGGCTGTTTTGGTCCTGCACCTACCACGCTCTGACAGCGTGAAGCGAACCCGTGCACATACGCAGATACTGTGTGTGACAGTAAAGTCTTGTCTCTCGCTCATCGCAATATCTACCGTGCAGCTCGTGGCCTCGTCATATTGCTGAGTCTACCTTTAAGACAGACAATGAACAAGATGGCAGCTCACAGCGAAGTCCGAGACGAAGCTCCACTGCTGCATGGGCTGGTTGTAGGTGGGCTCAGTCCTGATCAGGGCCAGGGTGAAGGTCAGGCCAGAGAGGTCAGCACACATCACCATGGACGACAGAGTGGTTCCTGGAAACACACAGTCAAACTTCTCTTTAATCTCACACATACATCTTAAGACCGGCGTTGTACTGTAGACTGTATGTCGCACCTCGTTGTAAGGTATACACATTTGACGTTGTTGACGGTAGTTTTATTCTTACTGAAAAGGGTAATGTCATGTTGACATTTGGCAGAACAACCCCTAAGACGGTTCCATTCTAATAGCGGTACAGGATCTGGGTCACAGTGCAACCCAATAGGAGAGAAAGCTATACAATCACCCTATCGGGGGCGTGCGTAATACCTGGGTGGGACATGACAAACTGTCCCCTGAAGCGGGCCTCAGTCTTGAAGTTGACCACCAGACGTCCCTCCTCGTTGATCCTCATGCTGGTGGGGTACATGGATCCTATAGGGACACAGTTACATCATACCAGGGTTATTGTCCACCTCTATCATTCACTGGTGACATAATGCATAAGACATTATTTACATTTTAGTCATTTAGCAGACACTCTTATCCAGAGTGACTTACAGGAGTAATTAGGGGTAAGTGCCTTGCTCAAGGGCACATCGACAGATTTTCACCTCGTCAACTCGGAGATTCTAATCAAATGTGCCTGCAGACTATTAATTATACAGGTATTAACTGAGTAATACTGCAAGCCATCCACCTCACTGTAGTACTTAAAATAGCCAACAGTGGGCCGAATTGGCTGTACCTTGTAGTTCAGCCTCCGGCGGGCTGCCGATTCCGTCCTGCCACAAGATGGCGGTGTCGTACACAAAGGTGAGCTTGAGCTCTGACTGCAGGTCAAAGTGCTGCCATCCTCCCACGGCGACGGGGGAGTGGAAGACGTAGGACACATAGAGAGGCACGCGCAGAGTCACATAGGACTGGACCAGGTTCAGCACCTAGAGGAAGAGCAACACAGAGATACATAGTCAGGGTCACCTTCAACTGTACCTGGATCAGCATATACCACAGTACAAAACAGAAGGATAGGAACACTTCAGAGCATTCAAGCATGAAAGATCACATAGAGGGAATTTAACACAGAGGGAATTTAACACAAAGGGAATTTCAAAATGTCTACTTTCAACTTGACAGATTAATGAAAAAACAACGACAGCAGACTGAGTAATCGAGAGATGCACACAGAGAACAGCCAGCGTGTCAGTTTGTGTGTGTGTGTGTGTTTGCATCAGTGCATATGTGTGTATGTCTCTCTCTCTCTCCAGTACCTGTCCATCCGTCCCGATAGAACCTCCACAGGTGGTGAGCAGCTCGGACATGTCGTAGTAACTATTAAACTCCCACAGACAAGCCTCCAGATTCAGGTTCCTGTAGAATCTCAGGCTGTTGGTGGAGCGCATGTCGGCGCTGTACTGGTAGGGCGATGTCTCGCCGATGATCTCGGGGTTCTTGGTGGCGTCGGTGATGAAGCCGTGGCCCGTCTGGATCTCGTTGAAGTCCAGTAGGTTGGAGCAGCGGTGGTTGCCCACGCGCGTGCCGTCCGGAGACAGGGTCAGCTCGAAGTTGGACAGGGGCCGCGTAGAGATGACCGGTAACATGCCTGAGGAGAAGAGAGGTGAGAGAGAGACGGTTTCAATACATCATCAATCCATTGCAACATTTAGAAATCTTTTAATGACCTGGTAACTTTTTACCCTTGACAACTGATCTTGAATCAGTTCTTTCTACCTCAGTCCAATTGTCAAACTGACTCTAGACCAGTAAGTAAGGACATGACAGAGGCTGTTACTCACCGTCCATGTGCGGCATGTTGACAGTGAGTTTGATGAGGTTGGGGAAGTCAGGGTCGTCAGGGCCGGTGTAGCGGATCTTAGCAGAGAAGGGCTCAGCTCCCACCGTGCCAGAGATACGTGGTTGACACAGACCTACACAGACACACGAGACATATTATTGTCGGATAGACAATCATCCTTGAACTCTCCATCACAAGGCCTACGTAACTCTGTCCTAATAAGGACATATAACAGATGTCATCAACAGTCATGAAGGTTGATGTCACTGAACTCTGAAGCCCCCCAGTCTCCACTCACCCTCCTCCTTGCTGACCACCATGATGGGACTGGACAGCTCCAGACCAGCATCCCCGTTCGTATTGAACGCCCGGGCAGCACACTGGACTCTCGACCCAGCCTGGAAGTAGATGGAGTCCAGGGTGATGGACTTAGTGTTGGTGAAGAAGGTGTTGGTGTCCACCTCTCTCAGGGGCGAGGTGACCCCGTCCGACCCGCTGGGGGCGCTGACCAGCCAGCGGTACTGGGTCAGGGTGTCGTTGATGCTCTCCGCCGTGCAGATGGAGCCCGTCTTGTCAAAGTCGTGGTATTTGGGGTTGCAGGCCTGCAGGTGAGGGAGGGGCCACAGATACGTGTGATTATGGCATATGTAATAGGACGATACACAGTCGTCTTGTAAACCGCGCTTTACGAGGCTATATGCAATGGTATATCGGTAATAGGTATTTGAGAATACACGTGTACATTTGTTATGCCGGTGAAAGGGTCTCATGTTTAGGATTTAGTCAGAACTGGAGAAAGCATTTCAATAGGAAACGGATTGATTTACCACTTAAACAACAGGTTTTGAAACTATGAAACACAAAGACCTTCAGTTTGAAGTCTCGGCTTTTTGGACTGGATGAAAGTATTCCGACCTTGTCGCTAGCTTTACATGTTTAAACACCTGGATATGAGGTGTGTGTGTCTATGTGTCTAGGGGGTTGCATTCTGCGTGTGTGTGTCTAGGCCCAGTGGCCACCACTCACCGTCACACAGACGATGGGGTAGCCAGTAGAGGGGTGAGGGTTGTCCCTGGCGCGGGCCGTGTCGTCGTACATTAGCAGGGACACCACAGTTGGCACAGCCGGGAAGGTGACGTCTGCCACGCTGTCCATCTCCTCGATGTACACAATTGCCTTACTCATCTGATGAACGGGAGAGAGAGAGATTCAAAACACCATTCCGTGGGTATAGTACACTTTATGGTGTTCTACATTGTAAACTTGGACGTTTGAGAAGGTGGAGTCCTCCTTAGAACAGCATATTTGTAATACCAAAGGAGAAAAGTGAGTTAAAGTGAGCGTACACCTCTAGCATTATTTGTGTCAGGTTAGTGGTATGGTACAGTACATGTCTGGGATGCCACATAGCTGTGTTTGTAGGTCACACTGCTCTGTGGGTTGACTTGAGGGACATTCTCATAGCATGGACTCAACCAGGAAGTCTTTTTATAATAGCTGGTGATTTGGGTGCTGGGGCCGCTGAAAGTGGCAGCTGCTGCCTGGCTATTTGTGTGTTCAAGTCTGTGTGCATGCCCTGAGACCCGCTGAGGGTATTTATATGGTGTGTGTGTGTGTGTCTCGGTGGGTGATCTAGGTGGGTGTCAGCTACATACCACCCTGCATCTCACTGCTGGCTTGCCTCTGAAGCTAAGCAGGGTTGGTCCTGGATGGGAGACCAGATTCTGCTGGAAGTGGTGTTGGAGGGCCAGTAGGAGGCACTTTTTCCTCTGGTCTAAAATAAAGAAGATCCCAATGCCCCAGGGCAGTGATTGGGGACATTGCCCTGTGTAGGGTGCCATCTTTCGGATGGGACGTTACAGTGTCCTGACTCTCTGTGGTCACTAAAGATCCCATGGCACTTATTGTAAGAGTAGCGGTTTTAACCCTGGTGTCCTGGCTAAATTCCCAATCTGGCCCTCATACCATCATGGCCACCTAATCATCCCCAGCTTCCAATTGGCACATTCATCTCACCTGTAACTATTCCCCAGGTCGTTGCTGTAAATGAGAATGTGTTCTCAGTCAACTAACCTGGTAAAATAAGGGTTAAATAAATGCATAAAGTGTGTGTGTGTGTGTGTGTGTGTGTGTGCGTGCGTGCGTGCGTGTGATCCCATGCCCTCAGTCTTACCTGCATCTCTGCGACCATGTACTCATCAGGTTTCATGTGGACGACGAAGGCTTCTCTCATCTCTCTCTGGCCGTCATACAGGATCTGCACCTCCACAAAGTGTTCTGTCTCACCCTCCTTGAACTCCACATCTTGAGAGACACACACACAAGGTTATAAGGATCTTTATTAAAAATGTATCAGGTCGTTTTTGGTGTGAATGGGTTATACACGACGATGCCCATCACAGTATGACAACAATGGCTGTATAGGGGCAATCCTACGGTGACAGAAAACAGATTAATGCTGAGAATTTAAAATGTATGTCAAACAGGAAACATATCATTGCAAAGTTAAACAAACCATACAACTCTCTGACAATGACTACTTTTAAAAATGTACACTGAAAATTTGACAAAAAAACGAATTTACTTGAAGAACAGTGCAGATGCAAAGTTTGGTAACAGAATGACAGTATGTGCTGTTTCTTCAACTAAATGTGTTTTTGTCAAATGTTCAGTGGACATTATTAAATGTCGTCCTTGTGCATAGAGTCGTATGGTTTATTTGACTTTGCAATCATTGTTTTATTCTTTGACATCCATTTAAAGCGTCAAATCTGAGTCTCAGCATCATTCTGTTACTGTGGTAAGGCCCCTACCCTTCTCTCATATGGTTCTGTTCTAACGCCCATACTAGCATCCCACTTAGAAAGAAGCAAAGTTTTGGACAATCTAAGAAGGATGTTAGAGTGGATAAGGGAACATAGACTACAGTTCCTGTATGTGTACTCACCCTCCGACAGCAGGTTGTAGTCCTCTCTGGACGTTAGGGTTAGTTATGTCTGTGTTACATGATTAAACTATATGATAACTTAATGGTAGGACTCACCCTCCGACAGCAGGTTGTAGTCCTCTCTGGACGTTAGGTTAGTTATGTCTGTGTTACATGATTAAACTATATGATAACTTAATGGTAGGACTCACCCTCCGACAGCAGGTTGTAGTCCTCTCTGGACGTTAGGGTTAGTTATGTCTGTGTTACATGATTAAACTATATGATAACTTAATGGTAGGACTCACCCTCCGACAGCAGGTTGTAGTCCTCTCTGGACGTTAGGGTTAGTTATGTCTGTGTTACATGATTAAACTATATGATAACTTAATGGTAGGACTCACCCTCTGACAGCAGGTTGTAGTCCTCTCTGGACGTTAGGGTTAGTTATGTCTGTGTTACATGATTAAACTATATGATAACTTAATGGTAGGACTCACCCTCTGACAGCAGGTTGTAGTCCTCTCTGGACGTTAGGGTTAGTTATGTCTGTGTTACATGATTATAAACTATATGATAACTTAATGGTAGGACTCACCCTCCGACAGCAGGTTGTAGTCCTCTCTGGACGTTAGGGTTAGTTATGTCTGTGTTACATGATTATAAACTATATGATAACTTAATGGTAGGACTCACCCTCTGACAGCAGGTTGTAGTCCTCTCTGGACGTTAGGGTTAGTTATGTCTGTGTTACATGTTTATAAACTATATGATAACTTAATGGTAGGACTCACCCTCCGACAGCAGGTTGTAGTCCTCTCTGGACGTTAGGGTTAGTTATGTCTGTGTTACATGATTAAACTATATGATAACTTAATGGTAGGACTCACCCTCCGACAGCAGGTTGTAGTCCTCTCTGGACGTTAGGGTTAGTTATGTCTGTGTTACATGATTAAACTATATGATAACTTAATGGTAGGACTCACCCTCTGACAGCAGGTTGTAGTCCTCTCTGGACGTTAGGTTTAGTTATGTCTGTGTTACATGATTAAACTATATGATAACTTAATGGTAGGACTCACCCTCCGACAGCAGGTTGTAGTCCTCTCTGGACGTTAGGGTTAGTTATGTCTGTGTTACATGATTAAACTATATGATAACTTAATGGTAGGACTCACCCTCCGACAGCAGGTTGTAGTCCTCTCTGGACGTTAGGGTTAGTTATGTCTGTGTTACATGATTATAAACTATATGATAACTTAACGGTAGGACTCACCCTCCGACAGCAGGTTGTAGTCCTCTCTGGACGTTAGGGTTAGTTATATGTCTGTGTTACATGATTAAACTATATGATAACTTAATGGTAGGACTCACCCTCTGACAGCAGGTTGTAGTCCTCTCTGGACGTTAGGGTTAGTTATGTCTGTGTTACATGATTAAACTATATGATAACTTAATGGTAGGACTCACCCTCCGACAGCAGGTTGTAGTCCTCTCTGGACGTTAGGGTTAGTTATGTCTGTGTTACATGATTAAACTATATGATAACTTAATGGTAGGACTCACCCTCCGACAGCAGGTTGTAGTCCTCTCTGGACGTTAGGGTTAGTTATGTCTGTGTTACATGATTATAAACTATATGATAACTTAATGGTAGGACTCACCCTCCGACAGCAGGTTGTAGTCCTCTCTGGACGTTAGGGTTAGTTATGTCTGTGTTACATGATTAAACTATATGATAACTTAATGGTAGGACTCACCCTCCGACAGCAGGTTGTAGTCCTCTCTGGACGTTAGGGTTAGTTATGTCTGTGTTACATGATTAAACTATATGATAACTTAATGGTAGGACTCACCCTCTGACAGCAGGTTGTAGTCCTCTCTGGACGTTAGGGTTAGTTATGTCTGTGTTACATGATTAAACTATATGATAACTTAATGGTAGGACTCACCCTCCGACAGCAGGTTGTAGTCCTCTCTGGACGTTAGGGTTAGTTATGTCTGTGTTACATGATTAAACTATATGATAACTTAATGGTAGGACTCACCCTCCGACAGCAGGTTGTAGTCCTCTCTGGACGTTAGGGTTAGTTATGTCTGTGTTACATGATTAAACTATATGATAACTTAATGGTAGGACTCACCCTCCGACAGCAGGTTGTAGTCCTCTCTGGACGTTAGGGTTAGTTATGTCTGTGTTACATGATTAAACTATATGATAACTTACTGGTAGGACTCACCCTCTGACAGCAGGTTGTAGTCCTCTCTGGACGTTAGGGTTAGTTATATCTGTGTTACATGATTAAACTATATAATAACTTAATGGTAGGACTCACCCTCTGACAGCAGGTTGTAGTCCTCTCTGGACGTTAGGGTTAGTTATGTCTGTGTTACATGATTAAACTATATAATAACTTAATGGTAGGACTCACCCTCTGACAGCAGGTTGTAGTCCTCTCTGGACGTTAGGGTTAGTTATGTCTGTGTTACATGATTAAACTATATGATAACTTAATGGTAGGACTCACCCTATGACAGCAGGTTGTAGTCCTCTCTGGACGTTAGGGTTAGTTATGTCTGTGTTACATGATTATAAACTATATAATAACTTAATGGTAGGACTCACCCTCTGACAGCGGGTTGTAGTCCTCTCTGGACGTTAGGGTTAGTTATGTCTGTGTTACATGATTATAAACTATATAATAACTTAATGCTAGGACTCACCCTCCGACAGCGGGTTGTAGTCCTCTCCGGAGGTGGCTGACCCGTCCTTGGTGTGGACCCTAACCAGGGAGACCTTGGAGGTGTCTCCTAGCCTCAGGATAGGGATCTTCACCACGGCTGTCTCCCCCTGGATCTGAGGCTCCCGTACACTGTACTTTATCTCACTGAAACGGATGATGGGCTCTGAGGAGAGAGAATACGGTTAGACTCCCGATGCAAAACAGAACAAACTACTGACTCTAACTCTCTAGAGACTGAATAAAATAATTCATGCAACATTGTTTTGGCATTTTATTTGTAATACTTTGTTAGATAGATCAATACAATGTAGCCCGATGTTCGGTGTGCTAGATATCTCCGTGTTCCTTGGGTAAAGCTTACTGTCTTTCTCGTCAGTAATGGTGACCACCGCCTCGCTCTGTTCCCCTGTGGAGGCTCCGAAGGGTGACTTGCTCTTGGGCGTTCCCAGGACCAGACGGAACTCCTCGTCCTCCTCGTATAGGTTATCATCCACCAGGTTCACCACACACTCCTTCTCACTCTCCCCTGTGGGACAGACGGACAGGGGAAACACAGCGTTAACACATAGAAATATGAGGATATGGGGGGTTGGCATATAAAAAGACATTGAGAGAGAGAAGGGGTAGAGCTAGGGAAGGAGGGAGAGAGAGAGGGAGGGAGAGAAGGGGTAGAGCTAGGGAAGGAGGGAGAGAGAGAGAGGGAGGGAGAGAAGGGGGAGAGAGAGAGAGGGGTGAAGAGGGAGAGAAGGAGAGAGGAGGAAGGGAGAGGGAGAGAGAGACAGAGAAAGGGAGAGAGAGAGAAACAGAGAGAGAGAGAGACTGGGGTTACCTGGGAAGAAGGTGATGAGTGACCCGTCCGTGTTGGGCCTCTCATCATAATCCATCATGACCTGGGCAGAGCCCTGGCGGGTGTAGCAGCGCACCGTAGACCTGTGACTGATGTCTCCACTACGATACACTACGGCCTTCATCTCCCCGTCCGCCTCATCCACCTTATAGGCAGCATCCTTGAACTGAACCTTGGGCACTGGAATGATAAGTAGATTTGAATTAGGCTCTGAAAAGAACAGAATACTACTTATCAATACTGTGGTTTTCTAGTAGCTCAATATTATTTTCATGGCTTCTGCATAGGGAGCATAGTTTAATTTCTCATTGCTCACTGACTAGATGTGCCTTAGACAATCATCTCAAAGCTACTTTTATATGGATAACAAAACACAAACAATTCATAGGAGAAAAGCTAAAACAGTGGTTATGTTAACGCTAAAACAGTGGTTATGTTAACGCTAAAACAGTGGTTAACACTAAAACAGTGGTTATGTTAACACTAAAACAGTGGTTAACACTAAAACAGTGGTTATGTTAACACTAAAACAGTGGTTATGTTAGCACTAAAACAGTGGTTATTTTAACACTAAAACAGTGGTTATGTTAACACTAAAACAGTGGTTATGTTAGCGCTAAAACAGTGGTTATGTTAGCACTAAAACAGTGGTTATGTTAATGCTAAAACAGTGGTTATGTTAGCGCTAAAACAGTGGTTATGTTAATGATAAAACAGTGGTTATGTTAACGCTAAAACAGTGGTTATGTTAGCACTAAAACAGTGGTTATGTTAACACTAAAACAGTGGTTCTGTTAACGCTAAAACAGTGGTTAACACTAAAACAGTGGTTATGTTAGCACTAAAACAGTGGTTATGTTAACACTAAAACAGTGGTTCTGTTAGCGCTAAAACAGTGGTTAACACTAAAACAGTGGTTATGTTAACGCTAAAACAGTGGTTGCTGTATTTGAGGGTGCATGGTATCAGATAAAAAACCTCTCATGCTTTCCCCGAAAAGCATTTTACAAATCTGACTTGGTTGATAGATTCACAACGAGTGTAGCTTTAATTCAGTACGTTGTATGTGTGTATTAATGAAAGTTTGAGTTTTATCAAAAACTATACGTGGCGCACTTTGGCGCACTTGAAATTTCCGCTGATTTGATCCCCACAGCGGGAGCACTTCTATAACAAGTTAACATAACCACTGTTTTAGCTCTAACATAACCACTGTTTTAGCGTTAACATAACCACTGTTTTAGCATTAACATAACCACTGTTTTAGCGTTAACATAACCACTGTTTTAGCATTAACATAACCACTGTTTTAGTGTTAACATAACCACTGTTTTAGCTCTAACATAACCACTGTTTTAGTGCTAACATAACCACTGTTTTAGTGTTAACATTACCACTGTTTTAGCGTTAACATAACCACTGTTTTAGCGTTAACATAACCACTGTTTTAGCGTTAACATAACCACTGTTTTAGCGTTAACATAACCACTGTTTTAGCGTTAACCACTGTTTTAGCATTAACATAACCACTGTTTTAGCGTTAACATAACCACTGTTTTAGTGTTAACATAACCACTGTTTTAGCGTTAACATAACCACTGTTTTAGCGTTAACATAACCACTGTTTTAGCGTTAACATAACCACCGTTTTAGCTCTAACATAACCACTGTTTTAGTGGTAGCATAACCACTGTTTTAGCGTTAACATAACCACTGTTTTAGTGCTAACATAACCACTGTTTTAGCGTTAACATAACCACTAAACATAACCACTGTTTTAGCGTTAACATAACCACTGTTTTAGCTCTAACATAACCACTGTTTTAGTGGTAGCATAACCACTGTTTTAGCATTAACATAACCACTGTTTTAGCATTAACATAACCACTGTTTAGCGTTAACAACATAACCACTGTTTTAGCGTTAACATAACCACTGTTTTAGTGGTACCATAACCACTGTTTTAGCGTTAACATAACCACTGTTTTAGCGTTAACATAACCACTGTTTTAGCTCTAACATAACCACTGTTTTAGCGTTAACATAACCACTGTTTTAGTGGTAGCATAACCACTGTTTTAGCCACTGTTTTAGTGCTAACATAACCACTGTTTTAGCATTAACATAACCACTGTTTTAGCTCTAACATAACCACTGTTTTAGTGGTAGCATAACCACTGTTTTAGCATTAACATAACCACTGTTTTAGCATTAACATAACCACTGTTTTAGCATTAACATAACCACTGTTTTAGCGTTAACATAACCACTGTTTTAGTGTTAACATAACCACTGTTTTAGTGTTAACATAACCACTGTTTTAGTGTTAACATAACCACTGTTTTAGTGTTAACATAACCACTGTTTTAGTGTTAACATAACCACTGTTTCAGCGTTAACATAACCACTGTTTTAGTGTTAACATAACCACTGTTTTAGTGTTAACATAACCACTGTTTTAGTGTTAACATAACCAATGTTTTAGCGTTAACATAACCACTGTTTTAGCGTTAACATAACCACTGTTTTAGTGTTAACATAACCACTGTTTTAGCGTTAACCACTGTTTTAGCATTAACATAACCACTGTTTTAGTGTTAACCACTGTTTTAGCGTTAACATAACCACTGTTTTAGTGTTAACCACTGTTTTAGTGTTAACATAACCACTGTTTTAGCGTTAACATAACCACTGTTTTAGCGTTAACATAACCACTGTTTTAGCGTTAACATAACCACTGTTTTAGCGTTAACATAACCACTGTTTTAGCTCTAACATAACCACTGTTTTAGTGGTAGCATAACCACTGTTTTAGCATTAACATAACCACTGTTTTAGCATTAACATAACCACTGTTTTAGCTCTAACATAACCACTGTTTTAGCTCTAACATAACCACTGTTTTAGTGGTAGCATAACCACTGTTTTAGCATTAACATAACCACTGTTTTAGCGTTAACATAACCACTGTTTTAGCGTTAACCACTGTTTTAGCATTAACATAACCACTGTTTTAGCGTTAACATAACCACTGTTTTAGTGTTAACATAACCACTGTTTTAGCGTTAACATAACCACTGTTTTAGCGTTAACATAACCACTGTTTTAGCGTTAACATAACCACCGTTTTAGCTCTAACATAACCACTGTTTTAGTGGTAGCATAACCACTGTTTTAGCGTTAACATAACCACTGTTTTAGTGCTAACATAACCACTGTTTTAGCGTTAACATAACCACTGTTTTAGCGTTAACATAACCACTGTTTTAGCGTTAACATAACCACTGTTTTAGCTCTAACATAACCACTGTTTTAGTGGTAGCATAACCACTGTTTTAGCATTAACATAACCACTGTTTTAGCATTAACATAACCACTGTTTTAGCGTTAACATAACCACTGTTTTAGCATTAACATAACCACTGTTTTAGCGTTAACATAACCACTGTTTTAGTGGTAGCATAACCACTGTTTTAGCATTAACATAACCACTGTTTTAGCATTAACATAACCACTGTTTTAGCGTTAACATAACCACCGTTTTAGCTCTAACATAACCACTGTTTTAGTGGTAGCATAACCACTGTTTTAGCGTTAACATAACCACTGTTTTAGTGCTAACATAACCACTGTTTTAGCGTTAACATAACCACTGTTTTAGCGTTAACATAACCACTGTTTTAGCGTTAACATAACCACTGTTTTAGCTCTAACATAACCACTGTTTTAGTGGTAGCATAACCACTGTTTTAGCATTAACATAACCACTGTTTTAGCATTAACATAACCACTGTTTTAGCTCTAACATAACCACTGTTTTAGTGGTAGCATAACCACTGTTTTAGCATTAACATAACCACTGTTTTAGCATTAACATAACCACTGTTTTAGCGTTAACATAACCACTGTTTTAGCGTTAACATAACCACCGTTTTAGTGTTAACATAACCACTGTTTTAGTGTTAACATAACCACTGTTTTAGTGTTAACATAACCACTGTTTTAGTGTTAACATAACCACTGTTTTAGTGTTAACATAACCACTGTTTCAGCGTTAACATAACCACTGTTTTAGTGTTAACATAACCACTGTTTTAGTGTTAACATAACCACTGTTTTAGTGTTAACATAACCAATGTTTTAGCGTTAACATAACCACTGTTTTAGCGTTAACATAACCACTGTTTTAGTGTTAACATAACCACTGTTTTAGCGTTAACCACTGTTTTAGCATTAACATAACCACTGTTTTAGTGTTAACCACTGTTTTAGCGTTAACATAACCACTGTTTTAGTGTTAACCACTGTTTTAGTGTTAACCACTGTTTTAGTGTTAACATAACCACTGTTTTAGCGTTAACATAACCACTGTTTTAGCGTTAACATAACCACTGTTTTAGCGTTAACATAACCACTGTTTTAGCGTTAACATAACCACTGTTTTAGCTCTAACATAACCACTGTTTTAGTGGTAGCATAACCACTGTTTTAGCATTAACATAACCACTGTTTTAGCATTAACATAACCACTGTTTTAGCTCTAACATAACCACTGTTTTAGCTCTAACATAACCACTGTTTTAGTGGTAGCATAACCACTGTTTTAGCATTAACATAACCACTGTTTTAGCGTGAACATAACCACTGTTTTAGTGTTAACATAACCACTGTTTTAGCATTAACATAACCACTGTTTTAGCGTTAACATAACCACTGTTTTAGCGTTAACATAACCACTGTTTTAGCGCTAACCTCTGTTTTAGTGGTAGCATAACCACTGTTTTAGCATTAACATAACCACTGTTTTAGCGTTAACATAACCACTGTTTTAGCGTTAACATAACCACTGTTTTAGCGTTAACCACTGTTTTAGCGTTAACCACTGTTTTAGCGTTAACATAACCACTGTTTTAGCTCTAACATAACCACTGTTTTAGCTCTAACATAACCACTGTTTTAGCGCTAACATAACCACTGTTTTAGTGTTAGCATAACCACTAATTTAGCATTAACATAACCACTGTTTTAGCGTTAACATAACCACTGTTTTAGTGTTAACATAACCACTGTTTTAGTGTTAACATAACCACTGTTTTAGTGTTAACATAACCACTGTTTTAGCGTTAACATAACCACTGTTTTAGCATAGAACATAACCACTGTTTTAGTGTTAACATAACCACTGTTTTAGCGTTAACATAACCACTGTTTTAGCATAGAACATAACCACTGTTTTAGTGTTAACATAACCACTGTTTTAGCATTAACATAACCACTGTTTTAGTGTTAACATAACCACTGTTTTAGCGTTAACATAACCACTGTTTTAGTGTTAACATAACCACTGTTTTAGCATAGAACATAACCACTGTTTTAGCGTTAACATAACCACTGTTTTAGCATTAACATAACCACTGTTTTAGTGTTAACATAACCACTGTTTTAGCGTTAACATAACCACTGTTTTAGCATTAACATAACCACTGTTTTAGTGTTAACATAACCACTGTTTTAGCGTTAACATAACCACTGTTTTAGCGTTAACATAACCACTGTTTTAGCATAGAACATAACCACTGTTTTAGCGTTAACATAACCACTGTTTTAGCATTAACATAACCACTGTTTTAGTGTTAACATAACCACTGTTTTAGCGTTAACATAACCACTGTTTTAGCATAGAACATAACCACTGTTTTAGCGTTAACATAACCACTGTTTTAGCATTAACATAACCACTGTTTTAGTGTTAACATAACCACTGTTTTAGCGTTAACATAACCACTGTTTTAGCATTAACCACTGTTTTAGCGGTAACCACTGTTTTAGTGTTAACATAACCACTGTTTTAGCATAGAACATAACCACTGTTTTAGTTTTAACATAACCACTGTTTTAGCATTAACATAACCACTGTTTTAGCGTTAACATAACCACTGTTTTAGTGTTAACATAACCACTGTTTTAGTGTTAACCACTGTTTTAGCGCTAACAGAACCACTGTTTTAGTGTTAACATAACCACTGTTTTAGCGTTAATGCTAAAACAGTGGTTATGTTAACACTAAAACAGTGGTTATGTTAATGCTAAAACAGTGGTTATGTTAATGCTGAAACAGTGGTTATGTTAATGCTAAAACAGTGGTTATGTTAACGTATCAGTATCATTAATAGTGATGGTGGTCTTGCTGGGGGCTATATATCTACATGTGTGGGGATGTGTTGCAGAGTGTGTATAACTCACGGTCAGTAACAGTATCATTAATAGTGATGGTGGTCTTGCTGGGGGCTATATATCTACATGTGTGGGGATGTGTTGCAGAGTGTGTATAACTCACGGTCAGTAACAGTATCATTAATAGTGATGGTGGTCTTGCTGGGGGCTATATATCTACATGTTTGCGTATGTGTTACAGAGTGTGTATATCTCACGGTCAGTAACAGTATCATTAATAGTGATGGTGGTCTTGCTGGGGGCTATATATCTACATGTGTGGGGATGTGTTACAGAGTGTGTATAACTCACGGTCAGTAACAGTATCATTAATAGTGATGGTGGTCTTGCTGGGGGCTATATATCTACATGTGTGCGTATGTGTTACAGAGTGTGTATAACTCACGGTCAGTAACAGTATCATTAATAGTGATGGTGGTCTTGCTGGGGGCTATATATCTACATGTGTGGGGATGTGTTACAGAGTGTGTATAACTCACGGTCAGTAACAGTATCATTAATAGTGATGATGGTCTTGCTGGGCTCTCCCAGCACAGCGTTCATGGGCATCCTCAGCACCAGGTCAAAGGTTTCCGGCCCCTCCAGCTCCGGCTGACCCAGGTCATCCAGGATGGTCACTCTGAATGTCTGCATGGTCACCCCGGGGGCAAAGTCCAGGTTACGGCTGATGCCCACGTAGTCCAGGCCGGCTGGCAGGGGGACACGGGGAACATAGAAATAGAACATTACACATATATCTTTATGGACAGAGAGTCAGCAAGGGCATTGGAATACTACCATAACAGAGAAAGAGATGACACCGGAATGTTTGAGAAATATTAGGAACGATCGGGAATTCTGTGTAGTTACACTGATAGAGAGATTGTGAAAACAGAGATTGAGGGGCTCCAGGGGAATTGTAAATACTGTGGCACATACAGTGGCTTGCGAAATAATTCACCCTCCTTGCCATTTTTCCTATTTTGTTGCCTTACAATCTAGAATTAAAATAAAAATGTTTGGGGGGGGGGTTGTATCATTTGATTTACACAACATGCCTACCACTTTGAAGAAACAAAATATTTTTTATTATGAAACAAACAAGAAATAAGACAAAAAACCTGAAAACTTGAGTGTGCATAACTATTCACCCCCCAAAGTCAATACTTTGTACAGCCACCTTTGGCAGCAATTACAGCTGCAAGTCTCTTGGGGTATGTCTCTATATGCTTGGCACATCTAGCCACTGGGATTTTGCCCATTCTTGAAGGCAAAATTGCTCCAGCTTCTTCAAGTTGCATGGGTTCCGCAATATTTAAGTCATACCACAGATTCTCAATTGGATTGAGGTCTGGGCTTTGACTAGGCCATTCCAAGACATTTCAATGTTTTCCCTTAAACCACTCAAGTGTTGCTTTAGCAGTATGCTTAGGGTCATTGTCCTGCTGGAAGGTGAACCTCCGTCCCAGTCTCAAATCTCTGAAAGACTGAAACAGGTTTCCCTCAAGAATTTCCCTGTATTTAGCGCCATCCATCATTCCTTCAATTTTGACCAGTTTCCCAGTCCCTGTCGATGAAAAACATTCCCAAAGCATGATGCTACCACCACCATGCTTCACTGTGGGGATGGTGTTCTCTGGGTTATGAGAGGTGTTGGGTTAGCGCTAGACATAGCATTTTCCTTGATGGCCAAAAAGTGAAATTCTATTCTCATCTGACCAGAGTACCTTCTTCCATATGTGTGGGGAGTCTCCCACATGCCTTTTGGCAAACACCAAACGTGTTTGCTTATTTCTTTCTTTAAGCAATGGCTTTTTTCTGGCCACTCTTCCGTAAAGCCCAGCTCTGTGGAGTGTACGGCTTGAAGTGGACAGATACTCCAATCTCCGCTGTGGAGCTTTGCAGCTCCTTTAGGGTTATCTTTGGTCTCTTTGTTGCCTCTCTGATAAAGGCCTTCTCTTGGCAGGTTTGTTGTAGTGCCATATTCTTTCCATTTTTGAATAATGGATTTAATGGTGCTCCGTGAATGTTCAAAGTTTCTGTTTTTTTTTTATAACCCAACCCTGATCTGTACTTCTCCACAACTTTATCCCTGACCTGTTTGGATAGCTCCTTGGTCTTAATGGTGACGCTTGCTTGGTGGTGCTACAGACTCTGGGGCCTGCAACACCACTAAGAACAGGTGTATATATACTGAGATCATGTGACACTTAGATTGTACACAGGTGGACTTTATTTAACTAATTGTGTGACTTCTGAAGGTAATTGGTTGTACCAGATCTTCTTCAGGGGCTTCGTAGCAAAGGGGGTGAATATATATGTACGTGACCACTTTTCCTTTATATATATATATATATATATATATATATATATGTATTATTTTTTTGAAATTTTTGAAACAAGTTATTTTTTTCATTTCATTTCACCAATTTGGACTATTTTGTGTATGTCCATTACATTACATTTAAATTACAGGTTGTAATGCAACAAAATAGGAAAAACGCTAGGTGGGGATGAATACTTTTGCAAGGCACTGTATTCTGGAAACGCTACACCACAAAGAGGATAGGAATAATAGATCTAACATTCACGTTCTTCTTCTGACCTTCAGCAGAGACGGGGTCACTCTTCCTGGAGCGGACGGTCACTGTGGCCGTCTTGGAGAGGTCAGTGCCAGTCCTCCAGACCCTGACCTCCACATAGCCTGAACTCTCATCCACAATGTAATCTAGTTCTCCGAAATACAGAGAGGGCTCTGTGGGTTAGAGGGAGAAAGAGAGAGATGGGGGAGGGAGGGGAGAGAGAGAGAGGTCAGGTCAGTATATTATCATCTACATCTTACAGATATGAACATTAAGCTACAAACATGTGGTTTCAATTAAGGATGTCTTTCGGGAAGAAGCTGTCATGGGATAATCCACATTTCTGGTCTGAACTCTGCTTGTCAGATACAGTTGGTACGGCTGACAGGGTCACCCCCCTCTTTCCCTCTCTTTCAAGGAAGAGACCTGTCACCCCACTCATCCCTTCATCATCCTCCCCTCATCGAGGCCAGACAGTGTCGTCTGAACTCAGTGCCAGAGGTCTACAGTGCACACCTGAAAAGCCAGGTAGAAATGGTGGATAAGTGAAAGGGGGATGAGTTGGGGGGAGAAGAGGGATGGGATGTCCATCTTGTCTGATGACAGTAGCACTGATAAGAGGGAGGAGACGGGGGAGGCAGCACAGACAGGAGGATCTCTCTACCTCTCCCTCTCTGAGTAATAGACTAGAGGGAAGGAATGCATATCCTTGGAACACACAGCGGATTAATTTCTCTACACCCCTCTATAACAGCCAGACTGATCATCACTGACAAGCTACCGCTGTCTACTGTACACCCCTCTATAACAGCCAGACTGATCATCACTGACAAGCTACCGCTGTCTACTGTACACCCCTCTATAACAGCCAGACTGATCATCACTGACAAGCTACCGCTGTCTACTGTACACCCCTCTATAACAGCCAGACTGATCATCACTGACAAGCTACTGCTGTCTACTGTACACCCCTCTATAACAGCCAGACTGATCATCACTGACAAGCTACTGCTGTCTACTGTACACCCCTCTATAACAGCCAGACTGATCATCACTGACAAGCTACTGCTGTCTACTGTACATCCACTAATGAGGTTGATCTATAATTGAGCTTTCTGCCACTTCTATAAGGGGCAGATACAATATTGTGACACTCGTGATTATTTAGTCTATAGCTGGATAAAATAGTAAAAGTAAGACATGGAGAATAGGAAGTATGTACACATTTAACTGACTGTTAGGTGAAGAGGATATTAAGAGGTGGTCTAGAGATGTTTTTAGACTAGGGCTTGTACTGCCGCAGTCAGACAACCACCGCTGACCCGCTAAAACTTGGCTTACTCTCAATGCCTCTCAATCACCAGAGATACTGTTTAGTAACAGGGGTGGCTGGTTAGGGGGAAGGAGAAATGGCAATCCCTAAAGGATCACTGAAAAGGAAGAGCCAGACTAATAACAATGAAGCCTAATGCTGGCTGGGGTCCCAACCACAGGTTTGCTCAGCCAGGGAGATGGGTTTACACACACACACACACACACACACACACAACACACAACACACAACACACACACACACACACACACACACACACACACACACACACACACAGTGTTGTCACTTTAGATATCAGGACCCACCAAGAAGTTTGTGGCACAATGGAGGAATGGATCTTTACATTGAGAAGACATCTCCTCTTGTCGCCTGGAGATCATGTCTGGGAATGCACGCTGATTACTTAGACATAACGTTTCCATTGTACTCCAAATTACAGGGTGGGGAGTGTAGCCCAGACTGTGAGTGTGTCTGTCATTAGAACAAACCAGTTAGTGAAATGAATGAGCTCTGAAGGGTGGGAGAGAGGAAGGAGAGGAGGAGGAGGAGAGAAGTGCAAGAGGAGAAGAAGAGGAATGGCTCAGAGAGACAACTAAAGAGAGATAAATGACTCATTCAGTCAGAGTGGATGGGGAGGACTGGAGTGGCCTCAGATTCAGAAAGTAAATCACTTGAACACTAAGGGGCAGTTTCCCAGACACAGATTAAAGGTTGATTTTCATGATTTTTCTGTGTTTTCTATATATTTCCACACGTTGAGTTTGGAATAATACTGTGAAATAGCTGTTAGTATAAGAGCTGTTTGAAAAGGCCGCCTGAAATTTCAGCCTGTTTTGGTGGGATGGAGTTTCGGCCTTCCATGGTGACATCACCATGTGGTAATAAGAAAGAGATTTCTAAACCTCTCTACCAGTAATGGCTCATTTTCAGTTTTCCCCTTCCCACTCAGACCACTCCCAGACATTCCTAGAAAAGTTCTTGCTTGAGAAATGACCCTTTGCTAAGAAGCAATTTTTGTGTATTTTTGTCCATTTTAATTTAAAACAATCACTGTGAGGTAATTCATTCTTTCCCAGTAATGATTTGATATTGAGATAAAAATGGCTGCATTGGACCTTTAAGACTGGTCCTGGATTAACAATCATTATCAATGGAAAATCTCAGTTGAATGTGCTTCTTGGTTTACCTGTGTCCAAGAAACAAACACATCTCCTTTTTCTCATCTAAAGCCTACGGGTGATATTTGACGTACATGCAAACGAAAAGAGGGAACATTTATGTTGATATGATATATGTTGCACTTTCTTTTTTTCTTCTTTTTTAAAACTTCCAGAGCATCCTTGAAGTTGTAAACAAACCATCACCCCCATCTCAGATAACAGCTACACAATTAAAACAACAATGGAGGCTGAACACCATCAAACAGGAGCCGGAGGAAAAACATGCCTGTCATTTGACATTCCTCTCCCACAAATCCCTGTTTCCCCCTGTTTCCCCACCTGCCTCTTGGCCCCTGCAACACAAAGGGAAGCCCTCTGTTTCCCCCCAGCGCCACTGAACGGTGGAGTTGGAGGAGTGTCTCAGAACAAAACACGTTCAGAGAGCTGTTTTATGTGTCATGATAGAGGGTTGTCCAGTGTAGTTAAGACTGGAGTTTCTATTCAATTCTATTTTCTCTCTTCCCAGTTCTACCACCTGTTACTAGAAGTATAGGATTGTAGAACAGATGGAGTGTGTAGTCAGGGGTAGAGCGAGAGGAGGGAGGGGGGGAATGACCCGGCAAAGTGAGGGAGAGGTGCTTTTGTCTTGGGTTGAGTGTGTTTGTGTGCCACTGTCTGTCTGTGTGTGGCTTTGGGGAATGGCACCATCCATGAGTGGACCTGTAGTGGAATAGATTACACATAGAGACCAGTGGTTACAGTAAAGAAGGGCATCACCCGGGCTGGAGGATCCCCAGCACCCGGCCTCTGAGTTATGGTGTTGATGGTGGCTGGAGGATCCTCAGCACCCGGCCTCTGAGTTATGGTGTTGATGATGGCTGGAGGATCCCCAGCACCCGGCCTCTGAGTTATGGTGTTGATGGTGGCTGGAGGATCTTCAGCACCCCTCTGGCTGGAGGATCTCAGACCCGGCCTCTGTTATGGTGTTGATGGTGGCTGGAGGATCTTCAGCACCCGGCCTCTGAGTTATGGTGTTGATGATGGCTGGAGGATCCCCAGCACCCGGCCTCTGAGTTATGGTGTTGATGATGGCTGGAGGATCCCCAGCACCCGGCCTCTGAGTTATGGTGTTGATGATGGCTGGAGGATCCTCAGCACCCGGCCTCTGAGTTATGGTGTTGATGATGGCTAGAGGATCCCCAGCACCCGGCCTCTGAGTTATGGTGTTGATGATGGCTGGAGGATCCCCAGCACCCGGCTTCTGAGTTATGGTGTTGATGGTGGCTGGAGGATCTTCAGCACCCGGCCTCTGAGTTATGGTGTTGAGGATGGCTGGAGGATCCCCAGCACCCGGCCTCTGAGTTATGGTGTTGATGATGGCTGGAGGATCCTCAGCACCCGGCCTCTGAGTTATGGTGTTGATGGTAACACTCTCACCAAAGAGTACAGTCCTACAGTCTACATGCTCTCACAAGCCCTACTGTAGTTCCTATGTGGCACAGTTGTTTTTTGTTGTTGATAAACCAACTTCTAACCACATCTTTCCTGCCTCTCCTCTCTCCTTTCATCTACTGTTTGGCACCAACTCTCTCTCTCTTTCAGTCTCCTGTCTTTCCTCTTTACCTTAGTGCTTCTGGCATGGCTGCATCAATTGTTCCTTTATTCTACCTCACTAACAGGAGAACAAAGAGTGAAGCAAAGTAATGCTATTGATACGTGTCTATCGTCAGTGAAAAGTAATGACCCTGTTATCAGTTCAATACTGTTGTATCTAGTTGCACGACTCTATGTGTTTTCAGCGACTGTGTTGAATATTAGACAACTGCTGGGAGATCAAATGATAATAAATCAATGTGGATGAAAGGGTTTTGGTTGCTACAGCATCACAGGTGCACACTGACATACAACACACAGCACAGACAGAGACTGACACACAAAAACCCAGAGACAAAGACACACGCACGCACGCACGCACGCACGCACACACACACACACACACACACACACACACACACACCTGTACACTTGTAAATTGTAACTGGGCACATCAAAGGGTCTCGGGCAACAGTTAAGCCCTCTTAACAAAAATAGAGGGAGTCGTATCATTATTATTGGCCAATAGGAAGTCCCAGGAAGTCATATCATTAGGAGTGGCCCATAAGACGTCCCAAGAAATCATAGAGAAATGCTGAGGGGAACAGGGTCCATAAAGGGTTATTCTTCTGTCCCCATAGGATAAACCTTTTTGGTTCTAGGTAGAACCTGCTGTGGAAGGGTTCTACATGGAACCCAAAAGAGTTCTACCCGGAACCAAACTTTTTTATTAAAGGGTTATCCTATGGGGACAGCCGAAGAACCCTTTTAGGTTCTAGATCACACTTTAAAAAAAGAGTGTACCCTGTTCACTGAACCCAAGAGACTGGGGGGTCAAATAGGAAGTAATTATGATACTGGTAGAGTTTCCTTTATAGCCAATATAGTAAAGGGTCAGGAATCATTGAGTCTGTTGCCATTGACAAGTAGCATTCAAGTTGACTTGAACCTGTGTGTTGAACTATTTGAACTAGGGTTTCAAGTTTCAAGTAGGGTTTAATGACAATTGACTGACCTCTGTATTCAACAGGTGACTATAGATGCCACCACCCACCATACGCCCAACAACCCCACTCACCATCGTCGCTGTCGGCCAGGATGGTGACCTTCGCACTGGGGAAGGTGGCTCCCACCTGGCCCCCCATGGGCATGCTGAGGGTCACATTGAAGCTCTCTTCCTCCTCGTAGAGCGAATCGTCGATGATGATGATGCGGCAGGGCTTCTCCCTCTGGTCCTTGTCGAAGCGGAGCACGCTGGTGTGGTCCTCGGGACGCGTGATGTAGTCGCTGTAGGAGAGGACCGTGCTGGGGATGGTGCCCGTCGCACTGGCTGTTGGGAAAAGGAGTTCAGGGGTCAATGGTTAAGGGTCAATAGAAGAATGACAGGCAGTTGTGGGGGAAGGAGAGTAGTTTTATGTTACAATATATCTACAGTGCATTCGGAAAGCATTCAGACCCATTGACTTTTTCCACATTTTGTTATGTTACAGCCTTATTCTAAAATGGATTAAATTGTTTTTTTCCCCTCATCATGAAATATCACATTAATGTAAGTTTTCTTACCCTTTACTCAGTACTTTGTTGAAGCACCTTTGGCAGCCATTACTGCCCCGAGTCTTCTTGGGTATGACGCTACAAGCTTGGCACACCTATATTTAGGGAATTTGTCCCATTCTTCCCTGCAGATCCTCTCAAGCTCTGTCTGGTTGGATGGGGAGTGTCGCTGCACAGCTATTTTCAGGTCTCTCCAGAGATGTTCGATCGGGTTCAAGTCCGGGCTCTGGCGGGGCCCCTCAAGGACATTCAGAGACTTGTCCCAAAGCCACTCCTGCGTTGTCTTGGCTGTGTGCTTAGGGTCGTTGTCTTGTTGGAAGGTGAACCTTTGCCCCAGTCTGAGGTCCGGAGTGCTCTGTACTTTGCTCCGTTTATCTTTCCCTCGATCCTGACTAATCTCCCAGTCCCTGCTGCTGGAAAACATCCCCACAGCATGATGCTGCCACCACCATGCTTCACCGTAGGGATGGTGCCAGGTTTCTTCCAGACGTGACGCTTGGCATTCAGGTCAAAGAGTTCAATTTTGATTTCATCAGACCAGAGAATCTTGTTTCTCATGGTCTTAGAGTCCTTTAGGTGCCTTTTGCCAAACTCCAAGTGGGCTGTCATGTGCCTTTTACTGAGGAGTGGCTTCCATCTGGCCACTCTACCATAAAGGCTTGATTGGTGGAGTGCTGCAGAGATGGTTGTCCTTCTGGAACTCTGAAGCTCTTTCAGAGTGACCATCGGGTTCTTGGCCACCTCCCTGACCAAGGCCCTTCTCCCCTGATTGCTCAGTCTTGGTGGTTCCAAACTTCTTCTATTTAAGGATGATGGAGGCCACTGTGTTCTTGGGTACCCTTCCCCAGCTCTGTGCTTCGACACAATCCTGTCCTGGAGCTCTACTGTAAATTCCTTCGACCTCATGGCTTGGTTTTTGATTTGACATGCACTGTCTACTGTGGGAACTTATATAGACAGGTGTGTGCCTTTCCAAATCATGTCTAATCAATTGAATTGACCACAACTGCACTCCAATCAAGTTGTAGAAACATCTCAAGGATGATCAATGGAAACACGATTTACTTGAGCTCAATTTCGAGTCTCACAGCAAAGGGTCTGAATAATGAATAAGCTATTTCTGTTTGTTTTTTTAATTACAATTCTAAAAATCTGTTTTTTCATTATGGGGTATTGTGTGTTGATTGATGAGATTATTAATATTTTTGATTAATTTTAGAAAAAGGTTGTAATGTAACAAAATGTGGAAAATTGTATTTCATCTTTGTAAAAACCCATGTATTTGAATGATATATTTGACTGTATTCACCTTGCTGGGTGTAGCAGACGACCATGAGTTCCTGGCTGAGATCTCCAGAGCGGCGAACAGGCACCAGCAGCTCCCCAATGTCCTCCTCTATCTTATACTCTGCCTGGGGGATGAACACCATGGACTCTGCAGAGGAAAGAGGGAGAAACCATAGAATTCAGAATTAGAATAGTAATTGAATAGGATCTCTATGGGAGAAACACAGAGGGTAGGCCATAGAGAACAAGAGAAGAAGAGTTTACAAGCCCAGGTGAGTCTATACTTATTTGATCCATGCATATTTGCTGCTGTCATCAAATTGCCCAGCAATGGAACAATAATCATGATCTGATTCGGAATCTTAAATGAAGGATACAATTATATTTTTTCATGTGTCAATCCATGTAAATGAATGTAGCCTTTCCAATTGACTTAAAGCCTGTCTACTATTCATAAAGGATTTCATGTCGGAGGGCAAATCAAACAGACCATCTGCAGATAAGGCCGTTCATTCTTACCATCACCAGGGTCCACTATCTCCACAGTGGCTGTATCGGGGTACTCCAGCACGGCCATGACAGGCTCCGACAGCTGGATCTCAAAGGTCTCGCTGGTCTCAAACTCCTGGTCCGTGAAGATCTTCACCCTCCAGGTGGCCACTGTCTGGCCTGGGTTGAACTGGACCTGCTTCTGGGCCTTGCCCGGAAGTCCTTGTCCTTCTCCGCCGTGCCATCCTTGGTGGTGATGCCTGAATAGAACCATATCGAACTGAACTAAATAGAACCTCATTTAATTACATTTAATTGGAACTGAACTGAACCTAATTGAACTGAATAGCTTTATAATAATGGCACGTAGCACTGTGTAGTTTGCAGGGCCTCAGAGGATGTGAGTTGACTGCAGGTTGACTGTGATTTACAGACTGTAGTTGCCTGGTGAGCTCTCATTGTCTGTCTTTGTTCATATTTGCCCACTACTGCATTGTCAAAGACAACTGTAAATATAGGAGCCTATGTATAAAAAGCTTGTGTGTTGGATGTAGCCAAACAGACAAGCATGTTGACATGACCTTATGACCTCTATGAGGAAGGTCTATCTGACCCCTCAATCAAACTAGGTTTTTCACCAGCGAGACAGGAAATGGGTCATCAGTCAAACAGGAACACACACAGGGCAGCTTGATAGCCAGGGGGTCTGTTTTATTCTTAGGCTTCTTCTAATGGCAGTGTAATAACAGACAAATACACTCCATGAAGACCCTTAAAGGGCCAATCAGTCTTTTAATACAATGACAGTTTAATAGGTCCTGCTTTCTGAATAGTCTCTCCACTGACATTTGCATCTTTTCGAAGTACCCCTAGTCAGAGTTGATGGTGGTGGGTGATTGAAATATTTACACCCCATTAGGGATAAAATAGTGGCAATTTAAAACGACCTTTATCTGAATGGCAAGCAGAGAAAACAATGGGAGAAATGTACTAACTCAGATATATCACTTGGGGGATGAACCAACGAAGTGCAAACCAGTTCCAACAGGATCTACCATGGTACACTCTTAGAAAAAGGGTTCCAAAAGGGTTCTTCAGCTGTCCCTATAAGAGAACCCTTTTTGGTGCCTGGTTCTACCTGCACCAAAAGGGTTTTCTACCTGCAATAAAAAGGGTTGGGACAGCCGAATAACCCTTTATGGTTCTAGATAGCACCTTTTTGTCAAAGAGTCCACGCCCTTGGTGTCGGCTAATGGGGATCCTAATAAATCAAAAATCAAACCAATATACTATAGATCTGATGTAAATCCTGTTCAAGACTTTTTGTACCATAGACATAGAATCTCCACGTCAGCCATATTGCATGTACCCATGAGTATTCTGTCAAATCTATGTTCCCTTACATAAAAACCACATGGTTTCACATGTGGAAAATCACAATTCATATGTCCCATTGTATTTTTAGGTCAAGGGGTAAATACTGCTATAGGGTCAATTTTTGTCATTTTATATCTATGTTTATAGGTAAATACGGCTATAGGGACCCTTCTAGTCATTCTATTTCAATGTTTATAGGACCCATTCTAGTCATTCTATATCTATGTCTAGAGGTAAATATTGCTATAGGTCTCATTTTAGTCATTGGGTTTATCTGTTTAGGTAAAGGCTGCTGTAGATCTGTGGTAAATACTGTGTAAGACTTCCAATACTCACTGACGAAGGATGTCTCTCCCAGGTATCCCCTGCGTCTGAGCGTCACCTCCAGGAATTTGGCGTCCTCATCCACCAGATAGTACTCCTTCTCCAAGCTGATCCACGACCAGTTGAGCCGGAATGGCTGCGGCTTCAGCTTGTTTCCACCTGGAAGACAAAACTTTGACATCAGTTTTTGTAAACTCATTGAGCCCTATGACAAAAGACAGATATTTTAAATTGTGAAGGGTAACTTGATAACTTAATGTCAGGGCTTACCCCCAAATCCTCCATCACAGGCCTCTTGAGTGATGCTTTGTTTCTAATTTCCTCTCTCACTCCATTGTTCTCTCTCTCTCTCTCTCTCTCTCTCCCCCTGCCCACCCACTCTCAGTCAGTGCCTGGCTAGGGTTTCTCACCTCCTCACCCAGATATGTGTGTCAGTTCCCTGGCTCCTTACCAGTCTCAGGGAATGGGCCAAAACAGGACAGAGAGAGAGACCAGATTTAAATGGATCACTTGCTGACAGTGACTCATAGCTACTGTAAGTGACGGTCTGTTCAAGGGAATCCCTGTCTCTCTTTGTCTGTCTGTCTGTCTCTCTCTCTCGCTCTCTCTCTTGCTCTCTCTCTCTCTCTCTCTCTCTCTCTCTCTCTCTCTCTCTCTCTCTCTCTCTCTCTCTCTCTCTCTCTCTCTCTCTCTCTCTCTCTCTCTCTCTCTCTCTCTCACACACACACACACACACACACACACACACACACACACACACACACCACCTGACCCAAACCAGACAGTATTAGCAGAGGGGTTAAAGGTGAGGTGCAGAGAGAGGCTCCATTACTCCCGGTGACTCACTGACATGGCAGCCCCAGCCATATCCTTTAAGCATCAGCCCTATCTATCCCTTTAAGCACCGGCGGTATCCCTTTAAGCACCGGCGGTATCCCTTTAAGCACCAGCAGCACCTCTGAGGGACAAGGGTAACTTCATGTCTATAGGCTTAAAATAGACCTTTTACCCCTTGGTGTTAAACGTTAGTATTGTGAAAGTAGCTCATATTTGTTGTGGTGAAAATTAACTAATTAGTTCTTACAATGTTTGAGTCTGTGCACTATGCACACTGAAACCTCTGACTTGAGATTTGCACCTGGACAGGACCCTCTGTAAAACCTCAGATTTCAAGCGATTAAGACTTCATATCTAGGTCATTTTTCTCAGCTTGAAGTGTATCTACCTCATTAGGCCCCATGAAGAGAACAGGTGCCATAAAACACACATATGAACCAGACCTGGGTTCAAATACTATTCTAAATCATTTCATCATTTCAAATATGTTGCCTGGTCTCTATTAAGCTTACCTGATGCAATGGGACCAATATAATAGTCCCAAAAGTACAGCCCCCCCCCCTTTTTTAGGGTATTAAATAAGATATCAAACAGTATTTGAACCCAGGTCTGAAGCTCGTAGTCACCTGGCACTGATCACCATTGACTATACGTTGCTTCCTCTGCCCTTAATCCATACTATCTCATGACTCCTTTATCCTTCAAAAGAAAGTATTCCACTCGCCGCTTGACATTGGCCGCTCTGGACAGACGGAGTTACTTACTTAGCCGGTAGCTTTTTTAATGCTTAAATCTTAATCCCAGGCTTCTTTTTAATAACTGCGGCCAAACGTCCAAACGCCTTGGCTTATCCCTTCTCTGACAGGCCCTAAGAGGACCCTTGACCTTGTCTGATTGGCCAGAGCTTAGTGGGTTCAGAGAGCCGCGGAGGTTAGAGAGGTGTTGGTCGGTTTTGCACCACTGGTCACAGTGGCAGAAAGGCCTTATTAGCCTGTTATTAACCTGACCCCTGAGTCTAACTCTGAGCAGCCATGGAGGAAGTAGGTCAATGTCAAGATAAGACCCTTTCATATTAACCCTTCACTTCCTTTAGTGTAGCGCCATGGTGGTTGTGGTCATCAGAATATCACTCTATTTCTATGGTTGTAGCGCCAGAGTTGAGGATTTGGTAGGTAGACTGAGAAAAGGCCGTGTGATATTAACCATTGATATCCTCTAGCAGAGGAGTGCTAGTGTTAGCACTAGCACTGGTTGCAAACATACGGTGGTGGATTTGGTTAGGTCCGTGTCAAGAAGTAAATACCCTTGATATTATTAACCCTGTTGTGTCCTTGAGGTTTTTGAAAGGTGCTCTAAATTCAATGTATTATTATGTGTTATTCATATCATTATTATCGCACTCTTGTAGCATGATGGTTGCAGCACCAGAGTCGAGGATTTGGTAGATCAATGCGGAGAAAAGACCCTTTGGATATGAACCCCTACATAACAGAACACTAAGGAAAGGAAGCAGAACCAATCCTCTGAGGGGTGACAGAGAACCTGTGAGAGGAGGCTAACTAAAGAAATAAACTCTCACTAGGCTTTATGGAGGACAAGAGCATGGAGCATCTGGTTCATTCATACAATGAGCCTGCATTGGGGCTGGTTTTGCCTGGCTGATGGAGAAAGGAGCTGTGGGCATTCTGCTATGTGACTGGGGAGAATGAAAACACTGGAGGGAGGAGATGGGGCCACTTACTCAAACCCACATGTCAACATGGCGCGCCGGGCCATAACCGAGACACAACAGGGCCAGGGATAAATCACACTCCACCAAACCCACATGTCAACATGGCACGCCGGGCCACAACAGGGCCAGGGATAAACCACACTCCACCAAACCCACATGTCAACATGGCACGCCGGGCCATAACCGAGACACAACAGGGCCAGGGATAAACCACACTCCGCCAAACCCACATGTCAACATGGCACGCCGGGCCATAACCGAGACACAACAGGGCCAGGGATAAACCACACTCCGCCAAACCCACATGTCAACATGGCACGCCGGGCCATAACAGGGCCAGGGATAAACCACACTCCGCCAAACCCACATGTCAACATGGCATGGCTTAACCGAGACACAAACAGGGCCAGGGATAAACCACACTCCACCAAACCCACATGTCAACATGGCACGCCGGCCATAACCGAGACACAACAGGGCCAGGGATAAACCACACTCCACCAAACCCACATGTCAACATGGCACGCCGGGCCATAACCGAGACACAACAGGGCCAGGGATAAACCACACTCCACCAAACCCACATGTCAACATGGCACGCCGGGCCACAACAGGGCCAGGGATAAACCACACTCCGCCAAACCCACATGTCAACATGGCACGCCGGGCCATAACCGAGACACAACAGGGCCAGGGATAAACCACACTCCACCAAACCCACATGTCAACATGGCACGCCGGGCCATAACCGAGACACAACAGGGCCAGGGATAAACCACACTCCGCCAAACCCACATGTCAACATGGCACGCCGGGCCACAACAGGGCCAGGGATAAACCACACTCCGCCAAACCCACATGTCAACATGGCACGCCGGGCCATAACCGAGACACAACAGGGCCAGGGATAAACCACACTCCACCAAACCCACATGTCAACATGGCACGCCGGGCCATAACCGAGACACAACAGGGCCAGGGATAAACCACACTCCACCAAACCCACATGTCAACATGGCACGCCGGGCCATAACCGAGACACAACAGTGCCAGGGATAAACCACACTCCACCAAACCCACATGTCAACATGGCACGCCGGGCCATAACAGGGCCAGGGATAAACCACACTCCACCAAACCCACATGTCAACATGGTATGCCGGGCCATAACCGAGACACAACAGGGCCAGGGATAAACCACACTCCGCCAAACCCACATGTCAACATGGCACGCCGGGCCACAACAGGGCCAGGGATAAACCACACTCCACCAAACCCACATGTCAACATGGCACGCCGGGCCATAACCGAGACACAACAGGGCCAGGGATAAACCACACTCCACCAAACCCACATGTCAACATGGCACGCCGGGCCACAACAGGGCCAGGGATAAACCACACTCCACCAAACCCACATGTCAACATGGCACGCCGGGCCATAACCGAGAAACAACAGTGCCAGGGATAAACCACACTCCGCCAAACCCACATGTCAACATGGCATGCCGGGCCATAACCGAGACACAACAGGGCCAGGGATAAACCACACTCCACCAAACCCACATGTCAACATGGCACGCCGGGCCATAACAGGGCCAGGGATAAACCACACTCCACCAAACCCACATGTCAACATGGCACGCCGGGCCACAACAGGGCCAGGGATAAACCACGCTCCGCCAAACCCACATGTCAACATGGCACGCAACAGGGCCAGGGATAAACCCACACTCCGAAACCCACATGTCAACAACAGGACCAACAGGGAGGGATAAACCACACTCCGCCAAACCCACATGTCAACATGGCACGCCTGGCCATAACCGAGACACAACAGGGCCAGGGATAAACCACACTCAAACCCACATGTCAACATGGCGCGCCAGGCCATAACCGAGACACAACAGGGCCAGGGATAAATCACACTCCACCAAACCCACATGTCAACATGGCACGCCAGGCCATAACCGAACACAACAGGGCCAGGGATAAATCCACCAAACCCACATGTCAACATGGCACGCAAACCCAACAAACCACACTCCGCCAAACCCACATGTCAACATGGCATGCCGGGCCATAACCGAGACACAACAGGGCCAGGGATAAACCACACTCCACCAAACCCACATGTCAACATGGCATAAACCAACAGGGCCAGGGATCCACACTCCACCAAACCCACATGTCAACATGGCACGCCGGGCCACAACAGGGCCAGGGATAAATCACACTCCACCAAACCCACATGTCAACATGGCGCGCCAAACCCACATGTCAACATGGCACGCCGGGCCATAACACAACAGGGCCAGGGATAAACCACACTCCGCCAAACCCACATGTCAACATGGAGGGCCAGGGATAAACCACACTCCACCAAACCCACATGTCAACATGGCACGCCAGGCCATAACCGAGCCACAACAGGGCCAGGGATAAACCACACTCCACCAAACCCACATGTCAACATGGCACGCGGGCCAGGGATAAATCCATACCAAACCCACATGTCAACACAACAGGGCCAGGGATAAACCACACTCCGCCAAACCTGGATGTCAACATGGCACGCCGGGCCATAACCGAGACACAACAGGGCCAGGGATAAACCACACTCCACCAAACCTGGATGTCAATGACGGTGGATTGATTGAATTGAACTGATACCAACTAGTGGATTTTTCCGGGGGATTGATTAAATTGGATCGTTTCACTTGTTTCACTTGTTCACGTAAATCACACATACACACACACACACACACACACCAGAACCCGCCACCCTCCCACCCCAGCCATCCCCCAATGCTATAGTATAGTAGCCATGGAGTCCCAGTTTGACATAGGAGCCCCTAGCACCAAACGGTGTCTATCCTTGACCATGCTCATGTTTCTGACAGCTCCGGCTAAAAATACAGGAAGCATTCATCATGTTTGTCTTTGCCTGCCCCAAATTCCACCACGCTTGATGAATGCTCATGTGGCCAATTGATAGACAAGATGAGCCAGTTAACTTCAAAATAAGATTTGAGTGTTTGATTAAGTGTATTTTCATTTAGCCTGAGTGGAAATATCAAACACTTCTTGAGCATCTTTGCAATGTAAAATGGAAGTGCAGTGACTGTTGACGTTCGTCCGTCACTTGTACCTGTAACGTACAGTGCACATAAACAGTGCACATAAACAGTGCACATAAACAGTGCACATAAACTAAATGCTACATGGCACATTAGTCACACCTCAGTCCATCACATTAAGTATAATAATCACTTATCAAGGAAGAAACTTGATTTATCAAACCTGTATACATTTCTGCTCATATCTCCTCAAACCCACAGAATCTGAAGGAGTGTTTCTGTTCAGAAAGGCACGTGTTCCTAGGCAGGCTGCCCAGTTTACACAGAGCTGATATTGAGCTTAGTGAGCCTGTATTGTGTGTCAGATAGATAAGATTGTCATATGAACATAATCAGCAACAAAAAGACTATCGTTCTGGCATCCAGAATGGCAGCCTATCTGACAGCTTCTGGTTTCAGCTCTGACACTGTTACCCTCAAGACATATAATAATACCATTTTGTCTTGAGTATTGCATAGAAATACCTTCAATTTCTAACATGGTGTAGTTTGTCTGGTGAAATACTGTAGATGATGAGACTATGTAAGTAAAATAATATTGAAAACAAAGGAGTCAATTGACATGTAAGAATTAGAAGCAGACTATTCTGCACTGGGGAAATGAATTAATATGAGCGCTAATGACCATATTTAATTGAATTGATCAGCTGCTGTTATTTCTCAATTGTCACTCAATTAACAGGGTGAAATAAGGTCTTGGAGTTCATTTGAGTTTAAATCCTCAGAATAACCTAAATCAACAGGCCGATAAAATAGGACAGATGAGATTTAAGGACATCTAGCATTTACCACCTGACCTGGCGCCTGTTAAAAGAACAGAGTTGGATTTCCGACCGGGGTTGGGGGGGGCGGTGGATGGGAGTCAATTGGAAAAAAGAGCTGAGGAAAAGTCTTCCCTAACCATGTCTCCATTTCCCAGACCTGATAGAGATATGTTGTGACACCATGACATCGCTGTGACACTATACATACATCATGTTATACATAGACGCACAGCCAGTGGAGGGGACCTCAAAGCCCTGGCTGTGTGATATCTGAGCCTTTGAAAACTATGACAACTATGACAAAGGCAATGTCGTCATCATCCATATATTTTGTGTGTCGTCCAAGAGAGTTGGCTGGCAGGCAGGCCTCAAAAACAAATCAGCACCTGTTACAATGATGATACAAGCACACAAACATACCCTTTAAAAAATGACAAGGTGATATCATTACAATCTGAGCTGTCTGTGTATAATCAATTACACTAATATCACATTCCATCCCCCAGGTGGACATGATCAGAGCCATAGACATGACTGTGAGATAGGGGGCTTCAGATCCAGCCGGTGTGACACTTCAGTCAGCCATGGTCTCTCTCTCTCTCTCTCTCTCTCTCTCTCTCTCTCTCTCTCTCTCTCTCTCTCTCTCTCTCTCTCTTTGTCTCTCTCTCTCTCTCTCTCTCTCTCTCTCTCTCTCTCTCTCTCTCTCTCTCTCTCTCTCTCTCTCTCTCTCTCTCTCTCTCTCTCTCTGTCTATGTCTCTCTCTCTGTCTCTCTCTCTCTCTCTCTCTCTCTCTCTCTCTCTCTGTATCTCTCTCTGTCTCTCTCTCTCTCTGTCTCTCTCTCTCTCTCTCTCTCTCTCTCTCTCTCTCTCTCTCTCTCTCTCTCTCTCTCTCTCTCTCTCTCTCTCTCTCTCTCTCTCTGTGTCTCAGAAAACTCCTGCCAGAACTTCAGATTCTGTAAAAAAAAGCTGAGTGACAGCTGCGCCCTCCCACCCCATCTCTCTGTCCCTATGTTGGCTTTGTCCCTCCAGGATGAACAAGGGACAGCAGGCCACTGTCTGGGTGGCCCACAGCCCACTGCTCTGGCATGTCTCTCTGCCTCCCTCCCTGCCTGCCTGCTTTCCTTTCTCAAACTCAGAGGAGGGGATCCTCTTCTGGCTCCTTTTGTGAATCCTGTCAGATGCCGTGTCCAGGCCTGGCATGGAATCCAACCACACCAGACACGGATCCAGTGGTGTGTTGTCAAGCACACTATACACTTTCTGCTTTCCATTAGAGAAGGTCACATCAATACCACTGATTCAGATAAACCTAAAGTGAAACTGTGGTAGCCTTCCAGTGTTTGTATAAAACTCCATCTCAAATTATATATAGACTGATTAGTGCTCAGCACTTCTCCCTATTTAAATGAACTGAGGCGTCTTGCAGAAGTGGAGAGGGACGCCTTCCTTGGTATTTATGAGAGCAATAACGTGGATAGAGTATGTAAGGCTAAGTAATGGCCACATTCCCTCTGAACCAGGTGTCTCTGCTGGGACTTTCATAAAGTTACAGGAATAGATCAAAATGGAGGGGTTCTGATGTCTCTAACTGATTTACGAATTCATTTATTACAATCTTTACAACTAACATATCAACCACACTCCCAGCTCACATTTCTTTTGCGTTTCAAACTGACAATAATAATAGTTCTCACCATCAGATGAAATGTTTTATAGAAGACTGGATTTTGAAACTCCCCTGTTTCAGGCTCTTAATACATTTGTCCTTAGAGTGATTTATTAATGCGAGGCTAATCGTTTGAGTAAGCAGTAAGCACGGCCAGTATATCACAGCCACTGCTAAGTGTTGGCCCCTGGACATTTTTCATGTTCTTAGACCTGAGTGAGGACTGGATGTTTTCCAGGTATGGGGCTCCCTACGGTGCATCCACCTTTGGATAACTAACTCACACGGTAGCTAGCTAGCTTGCCCCCCTATGCTCCAACAACATGTAACTTTAGTGGCTAACAGGTCAAATTAATTTACCACTGTCATTTTAATGACCTGTCAGGGGATTTGCCAAGATTCTCAAGATGGTCTCCTGTGAGCCTCGATGACTAAGGATATAATGGAGACATCAGTTAGGTTCATTCCGATTCCAAACATGTTTGATTGTATCTCCTGACTGTACATCAGAGGAGGCTGGTGGGGGGAGCTATAGGAGGACGGACTCATTGTAATGGCTAAAATGGCATAAATGGAACGAAGTCAAACGTGGTTTCCATATGTTTGATGTGTTTGATACCGTTCCATTATTCCATTCCAGCCATTAAAATGAGCCTGTCCGCCATTGCTAACTACCAGCACCTTAGCTAACTAGGTCCCATTGTTGCAAAGAGTTATGGGATATTAGATACCCTTGTTTTAACCTTTGTCATCTTCAACCTCGACCATGGTCAGCAATCCATCCATAAAGCAACCAGCAGCCCTACAGAAAACCCCCCCAGTGTCCTTTCATTCCACCTTCTTCATCAGGTCATCAGGTCCTATTTACATTGCTACAGTATTCATAGCCATACATAGATATACTTAGGATGGTGGGTGGGACTCAAGAGGAGGGGGGGATATCATTGGTCAGAATGAGGTTTTGACAGCCAAGAGAATGATGCAAGGGTGAGCAACAGAAAGCGGCGCCCATGTAAGTATATCCCTGCTGAGTGACAGGAATGAGGACCATGATTATTACATTTCCTCATTCCTCTTTTTATTTATACTGGGTCACACTGCACTCTGCACTCTGCGACATGGCCCGGTATAAACTTGCAGAAATGTACATTTTAGTAATTTAGCAGACTCCCTTATCCAGAGTGATTTGCAATCAACTAAAGTAGGCAAAACAACCACATATATACAAAAACAATAATAATGTTTTATTGTCACATACAGTACACCGGATAGGTGCAGTGAAATGTGTTGTTTTGAGGGGAGGAGGCTCATATTGGGGGACAGCTCATATTAATGGCTGGAATGGGATCAAACACATGGAAACCATTTGTTTGATGAGTTAGATACCATTCCATTTGTTCCGTTACAGCCATTACTATGAGCCCGTCCTCCCCAATTAAGGTGCCTCCAACCTCCTGTGGTTGTTTTACAGGGTCAGGGTAGTACGGCGTCCCTGGAGCAAATAAGGGTTAGGTACCTTGCACAAGGGCACATCGCTAGATTTTCACCTTGTCAGCTCAGGAATTCAAACCAGCGACCTTAGGGTTACTAGCCCAACACTCTAACCGCTTGGCTACCTATGGCCCTTATTATTACAGTCTCTACAGCTAAAACCATCAACAACACTGTGTGAATATAGATTTCACATGTGGTCCATTAATTTAGTCATTATATTGAGGTGTATGATCAGAATTTCTATACAATTTATTCAATTACAACAGCTTTCTCTTTTTTAACGTTGGCGCTACAGTACAGAAAGTATATTCTCAAATGCCAGAGTGCTCAACTTAGTTTCCTCTGGGGCATTCCGAAGATCCCATGGTTGGGATTTTGGATTGGAGGAGCCAGGCATATTAATAGATCCTATTGGCCACTGCCGTGCACTGTAAAATAACACTGACTCCAGAACAGTGACCTGATCTGGGTCGGAAAGGCAGCATGCCACACATCACAAGTTGACAGAGAGACTGGGTAACCCCCAATGGTGCCACTGGCGCTTATTGCATCATTTTGGAGAAAACAAACCTAACTGTCCATGGCAACTGGCCAAAATGAATAATTTAATCATATATTTACACAAAACTGAGTGTACAAAACAATAAGAACATCTGCTCTTTCCATGACATAGATTGACCAGGTGAATCCAGGTGAAAGCTATGATCCCTTATTGATGTCACTTGTTAAATCCACTTCTAATCAGTGTAGATAAAGGGGAGGAGACATGTTAAATAAGGATTTTTAAGCCTTGAGACAATTGAGACATGGATTGTGTATGGTTGCCATTCAGAGGGTGAATGGGCAAGAACTGCAACGCTGCTGGGTTTTTCAAGCTCAACAGTTTCCTGTCTGTATCAAGAATGGTCCACCACCGGGAGGACATCCAGCCAACTGTGGGAAGCATTAGAGTCAGCATGGGCCAGCATCCTTGTGGAACGCTGTTCTGAGGGCAAAAGGGGTGCAACTCAAAAATAGAACGGTGTTCCTAATGTTTTGTACACTCAGTCTATATGCCATTTAGCAGACACTTATCCAAAGCTACTTACACTCATGCTTGCATACATTTAACGTATGGGTGATCCCGGGAATCTAACCCATTATCCTGGCATTGCAAGAGCCATGCTCTAATAACTGAGCTCAATGAAACGACTAAGTGGTGTCAAGATTTTAGTGAATCCTCACAGAACTTATAGACAGGGAAGGAATGATAGAAGAGAGAGAGGAAAGGAAAGGTGCATCTGCTAAATGACTAAAATGTCAATATAAATGAAAGAGAGGATAGATACGGACATACAGATGTGGGATCTTGATTTGATCCCCCTGTTGCAGGATAACTTTTCTGCGATGTAGGACATTTAAAACATGTAGTGTACTTGAGGTTTGAAAAATGCTTCTGAAATGTGTAATTTACACTCTGAAATGTCAGACTTAATTTTCCCTTATGAAAAATGTATCCACCCCTACAAAAATGTCTATTAATTATGAAAATAATTCACATTTCCCGTTACTGAAAGATTATTTTCCTGCTGTGGCAAAATGGCTCAAATTAAGACCCTACATCTGTGCAGACCAAGTGTGCAAGTGACACATCTTTAAACAGACAGCGAGAGAGTAGAATATAATGTAAAGTATAGAATATAAAGACAGTTTTAAAAGAAAGTATGGGGAGCAGCAGACAGCTTTGCCATATGGAAGCAGACATGAATAACCTCTAGGGGCCAGACATCATAACACCAACACTCTCCCAACCCCAATAAATCTATCTGCCCCGTGTCAGGAGGCAAGGAGAGAGCGAGAGAGAGGGAGAGGAAGAAGCCTCCGCCTCACAGTCACAGTATACATGTAGGTAGACCTTCGACTGGCACCAGGGGACAGTAAATCGTTGGCCGGCTGTTGACATAGCTGACAGGTTAGATCCGAACACACACTTAGGAAGTCATGGTGCCTGCTATGTAAAATGGCCGCGACCCATAATTCCCCTCCTCTGAAAAAGTGCCATTCTAGCCCTCTGGAAAAGAACAGGGGGCTGTAATGCAGTCAAACGTTCCTATCTGAGTATTGGCTTTGATCTCTGGGGGTTGTGAGTGGGGTCTGTGGGGGACTATGAAAGGGGATACTGCCTGTCCTGGAACTCTCCCAGTCTCATACACCTGTCTACTAGGGTTCCAACTTCACTTCCAGGTATGTCTGTGTGTGTGGCAGGAGACGGGAGTCTTGAAGGCAGGAAGCACATTCCTTGTTCCCAGGAATGATCGCATAACACTATTACCTCTGCCACTGGTCTACTGTCATTCCCCATGCAGCAGGAGCCTGGAAGTGAAAGGGGAAGCTACCAGATTATAAAACCGAGAATGATTCAACTCTATTCAACACAGGGAGGCTATTTTCAAGATACAACCAATTAGCATGACTATATATGTACATTTTTATCATCGCTATTACTAAAACGGCACAACCTCCTCTTGCATAACGTATTAACCTTGGCAGAGTTTGCCTGGAAGCTAATATTCACTATCTACTCACTAGCCTATCATTTTCTTAATGAGCGCTCTTTAAAAAAGAGATGTAGACTTCCCATATCTATCTAACTACCTGGATGAGTTTAAAACTCTGATGCAAGACTCTGTTCAGGAGGGCTCCGGGCAGCCGAGCGGAAATGGAGGAAAACTCGCCTCCTGCGGACCTGGCATCCTTTCACTCCCTCCTCTCTACATTTTCCTCTTCTGTCTCTGCTGCTAAAGCCACTTTCTACCACTCTAAATTCCAAGCATCTGCCTCTAACCCTAGGAAGCTCTTTGCCACCTTCTCCTCCCTCCTGAATCCTCCTCCCCCCCCCTCCTCCCCTCTCTGCAGATGACTTCGTCAACCATTTTGAAAAGAAGGTCGACGACATCCGATCCTCGTTTGCTAAGTCAAACGACACCGCTGGTTCTGCTCACACTGCCCTACCCTGTGCTCTGACCTCTTTCTCCCCTCTCTCTCCAGATGAAATCTCGCGTCTTGTGACGGCCGGCCGCCCAACAACCTGCCCGCTTGACCCTATCCCCTCCTCTCTTCTCCAGACCATTTCCGGAGACCTTCTCCCTTACCTCACCTCGCTCATCAACTCATCCCTGACCGCTGGCTACGTCCCTTCCGTCTTCAAGAGAGCGAGAGTTGCACCCCTTCTGAAAAAACCTACACTCCGATGTCAACAACTACAGACCAGTATCCCTTCTTTCTTTTCTCTCCAAAACTCTTGAACGTGCCGTCCTTGGCCAGCTCTCCCGCTATCTCTCTCAGAATGACCTTCTTGATCCAAATCAGTCAGGTTTCAAGACTAGTCATTCAACTGAGACTGCTCTTCTCTGTATCACGGAGGCGCTCCGCACTGCTAAAGCTAACTCTCTCTCCTCTGCTCTCATCCTTCTAGACCTATCGGCTGCCTTCGATACTGTGAACCATCAGATCCTCCTCTCCACCCTCTCCGAGTTGGGCATCTCCGGCGCGGCCCACGCTTGGATTGCGTCCTACCTGACAGGTCGCTCCTACCAGGTGGCGTGGCGAGAATCTGTCTCCTCACCACGCGCTCTCACCACTGGCGTCCCCAGGGCTCTGTTCTAGGCCCTCTCCTATTCTCGCTATACACCAAGTCACTTGGCTCTGTCATAACCTCACATGGTCTCTCCTATCATTGCTATGCAGACGACACACAATTAATCTTCTCCTTTCCCCTTCTGATGACCAGGTGGCGAATCGCATCTCTGCATGTCTGGCAGACATATCAGTGTGGATGACGGATCACCACCTCAAGCTGAACCTCGGCAAGACGGAGCTGCTCTTCCTCCCGGGGAAGGACTGCCCGTTCCATGATCTCGCCATCACGGTTGACAACTCCATTGTGTCCTCCTCCCAGAGCGCTAAGAACCTTGGCGTGATCCTGGACAACACCCTGTCGTTCTCAACTAACATCAAGGCGGTGGCCCGTTCCTGTAGGTTCATGCTCTACAACATCCGCAGAGTACGACCCTGCCTCACACAGGAAGCGGCGCAGGTCCTAATCCAGGCACTTGTCATCTCCCGTCTGGATTACTGCAACTCGCTGTTGGCTGGGCTCCCTGCCTGTGCCATTAAACCCCTACAACTCATCCAGAACGCCGCAGCCCGTCTGGTGTTCAACCTTCCCAAGTTCTCTCACGTCACCCCGCTCCTCCGCTCTCTCCACTGGCTTTCAGTTGAAGCTCGCATCCGCTACAAGACCATGGTGCTTGCCTACGGAGCTGTGAGGGGAACGGCACCTCAGTACCTCCAGGCTCTGATCAGGCCCTACACCCAAACAAGGGCACTGCGTTCATCCACCTCTGGCCTGCTCGCCTCCCTACCACTGAGGAAGTACAGTTCCCGCGCAGCCCAGTCAAAACTGTTCGCTGCTCTGGCCCCCCAATGGTGGAACAAACTCCCTCACGACGCCAGGACAGCGGAGTCAATCACCACCTTCCGGAGACACCTGAAACCCCACCTCTTTCAGGAATACCTAGGATAGGATAAAGTCATCCTTCTCACCCCCCTTAAAAGATTTAGATGCACTATTGTAAAGTGGCTGTTCCACTGGATGTCTTAAGGTGAACGCACCAATTTGTAAGTCGCTCTGGATAAGAGCGTCTGCTAAATGAAAATGTAAATGTAAATGTAGGAGGAGTGTAAATTGGTATCGTATTGTTACGCTGATTATTGTATTGTTACGCGGATTATTGTATTGTTACGCTGATTATTGTATTGTTACGCTGATTATTGTATTGTTACGCTGATTATTGTATTGTTACGCTGATTGGATTGTATTGTTACTCCGATTATTGTATTGTTACGCTGATTGGATTGTATTGTTACGCTGATTATTGTATTGTTACGCCGATTATTGTATTGTTACGCCGATTATTGTATTGTTACGCTGATTATTGTATTGTTACGCTGATTGTATTGTATTGTTACTCCGATTATTGTATTGTTACGCTGATTGGATTGTATTGTTACGCTGATTATTGTATTGTTACGCCGATTATTGTATTGTTACGCTGATTATTGTATTGTTACGCTGATTGGATTGTATTGTTACTCCGATTATTGTATTGTTACGCTGATTGGATTGTATTGTTACTCCGATTATTGTATTGTTACGCTGATTGGATTGTATTGTTACTCCGATTATTGTATTGTTACGCTGATTATTGTATTGTTACGCTGATTATTGTATTGTTACGCCGATTATTGTATTGTTACGCTGATTATTGTATTGTTACGCTGATTGGATTGTATTGTTACTCCGATTATTGTATTGTTACGCTGATTATTGTATTGTTACTCCGATTATTGTATTGTTACGCTGATTATTGTATTGTTACGCTGATTATTGTATTGTTACGCTGATTGTATTGTATTGTTACGCCGATTATTGTATTGTTACGCTGATTGGATTGTATTGTTACGCTGATTGGATCATATTGGTACCCTGATTGGATCGTATAGTTACGCTGATTGGATCGTATTGTTACGCTGATTGTATTGTATTGTTACGTTGATTGGATCGCATTGTTACGCTGATTGCATTGTATTGTTACGCTGATTGGATCATATTGGTACCCTGATTGGATCTTATAGTTACGCTGATTGGATCGTATTGTTACGCTGATTGGATCGTATTGGTACGCTGATTGTATTGTTACGTTAATTGGATCACATTGTTACGCCGATTGCATTGTATTGTTACGCTGATTGAATCGTATTGGTACGCAGATTGTATTGTATTGTTACGTTGATTGGATCGCATTGTTACGCTGATTGGATCGCATTGTTACGCTGATTGGATCGCATTGTTACGCTGATTGGATCGCATTGTTACGCTGATTGGATCGCATTGTTACGCTGATTGGATCGCATTGTTACGCTGATTGGATCGCATTGTTACGCTGATTGGATCGCATTGTTACGCTGATTGGATCGCATATTGGATCGCATTGTTACGCTGATTGGATCGCATTGTTACGCTGATTGGATCGCATTGTTACGCTGATTGGATCGCATTGTTACGCTGATTGCATTGTATTGTTACGCTGATTGGATCGCAGTGTTATGCTGATTGGATCGTATTGTTACGCTGATTTGATCGTATTGTTACGCTGATTGGATCGTATTGGTACGCTGATTGGATCGCATTGGTACGCTGATTGGATCGCAGTGTTACGTTGATTGGATCGTATTGGTACGCTGATTGGATCGTATTGGTACGCTGATTGGATCGCAGTGTTACGTTGATTGGATCGTATTGTTACGCTGATTGGATCGTATTGTTATGCTGATTGGATGGTATTGTTACTCTGATTGCATTGTTACGCTGACTGGATCGCATTGTTACGCTGATTGGATCATATTGTTACGCTGATTGGATCGTATTGTTACGCTGATTGGATGGTATTGTTACGCTGATTGTATTGTATTGTATTGTTGTGCTGATGCTGATTGTATTGTAGTGTTGTGCTGATTGTATTGTATTGTATTGTTGTGCTGATGCTGATTGTATTGTAGTGTTGTGCTGATTGTATTGTATTGTAGTGCTGATTGTATTGTAGTGTTGTGCTGATTGTATTGTATTGTATTGTTGTGCTGATTGTATTGTAGTGTTGTGCTAATTGTATTGTATTGTAGTGCTGATTGTATTGTATTGTAGTGCTGATTGTATTGTATTGTAGTGCTGATTGTATTGTATTGTAGTGCTGATTGTATTGTATTGTTGTCCCGATTGTATTGTAGTGCTGATTGTATTGTATTGATGTGCTGGTTGTATTGTAGTGCTGATTGTATTGTATTGTTGTCCCGATTGTATTGTAGTGCTGATTGTATTGTATTGATGTGCTGGTTGTATTGTAGTGCTGATTGTATTGTATTGATGTGCTGGTTGTATTGTATTGTAGTGCTGATTGTATTGTATTGATGTGCTGGTTGTATTGTATTGTAGTGCTGATTGTATTGTATTGTAGTGCTGGTTGTATTGTATTGTAGTGCTGATTGTATTGTATTGTAGTGCTGATTGTATTGTATTGTTGTGCTAATTGTATTGTATTGTTGTGCTGATTGTATTGTATTGTTGTGCTAATTGTATTGTATTGTTGTGCTAATTGTATTGTATTGTTGTGCTAATTGTATTGTATTGTTGTCCCGATTGTATTGTAGTGCTGATTGTATTGTATTGTAGTGCTGATTGTATTGTATTGTAGTGCTGATTGTATTGTATTGTAGTGCTGATTGTATTGTATTGTTGTGCTGATTGTATTGTAGTGCTGATTGTATTGTAGTGCTGATTGTATTGTAGTGCTGATTGTATTGTAGTGCTGATTGTATTGTTGTGCTGATTGTATTGTAGTGCTGATTGTATTGTAGTGCTGATTGTATTGTATTGTTGTGCTGATTGTATTGTGGTGCTGATTGTATTGTATTGATGTGCTGATTGTATTGTGGTGCTGATTGTATTGTATTGATGTGCTGATTGTATTGTATTGTAGTGCTGATTGTATTGTATTGTTGTGCTGATTGTATTGTATTGTAGTGCTGATTGTATTGTAGTGTTGTGCTGATTGTATTGTATTGTTGTGCTGATTGTATTGTAGTGCTGATTGTATTGTATTGTTGTGCTGATTGTATTGTATTGTTGTGCTGATTGTATTGTATTGTTGTGCTAATTGTATTGTAGTGCTGATTGTATTGTATTGTTGTGCTGATTGTATTGTATTGTTGTGCTGATTGTATTGTATTGTTGTGCTGATTGTATTGTATTGTTGTGCTGATTGTATTGTATTGTTGTGCTGATTGTATTGTATTGTTGTGCTGATTGTATTGTATTGTTGTGCTGATTGTATTGTATTGTTGTGCTGATTGTATTGTTGTGCTGATTGTATTGTATTGTTGTGCTGATTGTATTGTATTGTAGTGCTGATTGTATTGTATTGTTGTGCTGATTGTATTGTATTGTTGTGCTGATTGTATTGTATTGTAGTGCTGATTGTATTGTATTGTTGTGCTGATTGTATTGTATTGTTGTGCTGATTGTATTGTATTGTTGTGCTGATTGTATTGTATTGTTGTGCTGATTGTATTGTATTGTTGTGCTAATTGTTGTGCTGTGCTGATTGTATTGTATTGTTGTGCTGATTGTATTGTATTGTTGTGCTGATTGTATTGTATTGTTGTGCTGATTGTATTGTATTGTTGTGCTGATTGTATTGTATTGTTGTGCTGATTGTATTGTATTGTTGTGCTGATTGTATTGTATTGTTGTGCTGATTGTATTGTATTGTTGTGCTGATTGTATTGTAGTGTTGTGCTGATTGTATTGTATTGTTGTGCTGATTGTATTGTATTGATGTGCTGATTGTATTGTAGTGTTGTGCTGATTGTATTGTATTGATGTGCTGATGCTTTATTGTATGTTTTTAATGTTGTAATGTTGTATTGATGCTGCTGCCTTCTTGACCAGGTCTCAATGGGCTTTTCCTGGTTCAACAGGTAAAAAGACAAAGAAGGAAGAAAAAACCTTCAGAAGTCTGGACGAGTCTGGACGAGTCTGACATTGTTCTGTTTAAGGGGTTACTACTAGCCTCTGGCAGGGTAGGCCCTGGCCTGATGGACCACTCGTCTGTAGACAGTCCTGGATGACAGAAGAGGAGTAACCCCAACTGACACACTGAACTTATTCATTATTGGGATTGGGATAGAGCTCAGAGGCTATATGGAAATTGAAAAATACTAATGAATTGTTTCATCCAAACACCTTGTCATAAACCTATTATCACACAGGGATAGCCAACAATAACAAAAACAGTGTTGAGGAAACATTCAAAGGTGGCCATTTTGATCGAGGCAGAATCCAGGTCAGGGCTTTGCTGTGTCTTTCAGCAGGATTAGGTGAAGGGATGGAGGGCTGACACTAGATCAATAATCAGTTATCTGTGTAGTGATGGTAATAATACCCGTCCTCCTAACCCTAACCATTCTAACCTGTTCTAACAACTCCTCCTTGAGTCCATCACTCAACGAAGAGGACATCTCTACATGGCCATATGCCTGGAGATGAGGGAGTAGGTCTATACCTCGGCTCACTTTATCCATCAGAGTACCTTATAATCGCCCCTCAGAACAGAACCAGTGGGCTGGTTCTCAAGGGGTAAGGTATTCCCTCATCAAATAATACATTAAGGTTTGAATGAAGGGAACCTGTCTGAGTTTGTCACTTATGATTCAGTCAGTCTGCTTATTGTTATATAACATTGACATCAGTTTCTAAACAACCATTTCCAAAATGCATTTACATTTTTTAATTGCTACCCCTCAGGGCTGACTGATGATTTACACATTCCACCATCCATCGGATAACCCCGAAGGGTGAAAAGTTAAACAGGCACTCCGCAGGGCCTCCCTCTGGGGTCCTGACTGAAAAAGGACAGCATATGCTACCAGGACTTGGAATGTGGCCACTGTCCATTTCAAGAGACAAGACTTCCCGCAGTGTGGCAACTGCTGACCCCTTTCTTGAACAATGCAGAGACACAGGGAAGTCACCCCCCCTCCACACACACACAGCCGTGCTATGGGTAGAGCCGTCGCTGCCTCTGTGTCTCTCAACACCTGCTGGGACTTGGGAATACTTCCTCCCACTTCCTCCCTCTTTCATCCCCCTTTCCTCACCCTTTCCTCACCCCATCACCACCCTCTCCACCATGGAGACTGTAAGTCTCTAAAGGTAAGGAGATTGAGTGTGTACCTATCCATCACATGCAAGATGGTTAGGTACATTATACCCTGATGAAGACAGCTTCTCTGTCGAAATGTTGGATATTAGGTTGTTCAATTATTGCAGCTGAGCTCCTAGTGTGCTTCTCTTTTTCATGTGTAGCTTGACAAGACTTCTAATCTTTGACACATATACTGGTACAGAAAAGACAGGTACAGTATGTATTGAAAAGGGAGGATGCATACCGGACCGCTACACATAGGTATTGGCTGACTGCCTGGGGAGGCTGAGGTCCTGTGTTGCTAGGCAGGTTTGTGACAAGCCTGACAAGCCTGTCCCTTAACAAGCCTGTCCCTTAGAAAGCTATGGGATGCCTCCACAATGGCATCCAATTCTCTGTATAGTGCACTACTTTTCAGAATTTCATAATAAACATTATAAAAAATACAAATAATACAGTGTTTCTATGTCAAATAGTTTTGTTATTGTGACAGAACAGAGGGCTGACACTAGATCAATTGTCAGATACAAACTCCAAATGTAATATATTTCAACTCTATATCTGACATGGTACAGGTGTCTTCTTTTTTTAAGCCCATAACCATGTGTGTGAGGTGTATACTTTTGTTTCAAAGTAGATTTGTTTAAGACTACTAAGAATCACTCTGTATGACCCTAAAAGGTTAAAGACAGCTGCAACTTTAGCCCACTGCAGTAAAAGTTTAAAGACAGCTGAAACTATCAATGTATCTGCAGGACTATTTCCTCAATGGAAACATGTTCATCTGAATGATGAAAGGATTCAACTCATTAATGACACTTCCGTATTCATTTTGGTGTGCAGCTAGAAAGTGTAAAAGGTGTGGTACCACATAGAGTAAAAGGCACATTTCACACAGTATCTGACTCAGCTGAACCCCTCTCTCTTCTGGTCTCTCCCTCCAAAACACCCAGGACCAGAGCCACCGCCACCCTGCCTGGACCCAGTACAGCCTGCCTGGACCCAGTTGAGCCTGCCTGGACCCAGTACAGCCTGCCTGGACCCAGTTGAGCCTGCCTGGAGCCAGTACAGCCTGTCTGGACCCAGTTGAGCCTGCGTGGAGCCAGTACAGCCTGCCTGGACCCAGTTCAGCCTGCCTGGCTCTCCTTGTCAGAACCCCAATCAAGAGATGTGCCCACTTGCCCCAGGAAGGCCTGGTCAGCTGTAGTGTAGCCAGGGTGACACAGTTCAGCAAATCAAATCAAATTGTATTAGTCACATGCGCCGAATACAACAGGTGTTGTGCTTACTTACGAGCCCCTAACCAACAGTGCAGTTTAAAAAAATACAGATAACAATAAGAGGTCTTGGATGGCAGGAAGCTTGGACCAAGTGATGTACTGAGCGGTTCGCTCTACCCTCTGTAGTGCCTTGCGGTCGGAGGCCGAGCAGTTGACATACCAGGCAGTGATGCAACCATGCTCTCGATGGTGCAGCTGTAGAACCTTTAGAGGATCTTATTACCCATGCCAAATCTTTTCAGTCTCCTGAGGGGGAATAGGTTTTGTCGTGCCAGCTTCACGGCTGTCTTGGTGTGCTTGGACCATGTTAGTTTGTTGGTGATGTGGACACCAAGGAACCTGAAGCTCTCAACCTGCTCCACTGCAGCCCCGTCGATGAGAATGGGGGCATGCCCAGTCCTCTTTTTCCTGTAGTCCACAATCATCTCCTTTGTCTTGAGGTATGCTAACGCTCTGAGATATGCTAACTCTTCATCACCACTTCACACATAAAGTTTATGCTAACAGTATGCTACGCTATATCACTACATTCCCCTCAAGGTGAGGGACGAGGGGAGAGCTTCATTCAAATGAATTCAGTCAGGGTCTCAACATACTACTGAGAGTAAGAATAGTAGAATACACAAGGTGCAATTTCGACATTTGGTTGTGCATTAGCATTTGTTTTCTCATTATGTCGGTCACTGACAGTCACTCATTTAGCCCATGGCAGCTAACAATTTTTAGCTTGGTAAGTTAGTCCATTCAGCTATTTAAATTTGTTGTAATCATGGCCGAATAATGGCAAATGTGTAGAATTGCAGGGAAGTAACTTTAAAATTATAATAAGTCTCTACACTCTCGCATAGGGCCCCCAAAAGGCTAGGGCCGGCCAACATCCACTCCTGACCAACACCCAGGGAAATACCCTCGCTCTTTCTCTTCTTACCCATAACACATTATTTATGACATGTTGTTTCAGTAGAGCAATACAACTCTACAGGAGACAATGCAGCCATTTGGACTATTTTCTATGTGAATTTTGCACACTTAGGGTGTAAATAGTATTCATTTTAAGGTATTGTTCATGGTCACTTCTGCTGCAGACATTTATTCTATAGAATCTAGAACGTCCAGCGGTGTTTCTCACACACATTAAGAAAACACTAAACTTTTAGGGGGAAATTCGCTGACCAACAGAATGATGTGTCAACTTGTTCCTACATGCCAGTAACAGACTCAGGCAATTGTTGCCTTTTCATGCCTTTATTTGATGTTACTCTGTGTGTGTGTGTGTGTGTGTGTGTGTGTGTGTGTGTGTGTGTGTGTGTGTGTGTGTGTGGTGTGTGTCCTACCAGCCCTGACTCAGTGCTCTGCACATGTTAAACGTAGTCAGACAGAAACAAAGTCACATGAGACAGATGGCAGAGAGGTATAGAGCCAACCCTGCACCTGGTTCAGATGTGCTGGCTGGAATCTCAAACAGAACAGTGGGACAGACTACACTACAAACACAGGGGATTGTGGAGCTAATTGAAGCCCTTGTGTCCCCTTCCTGTTGTAGCCAGACCCTCAATTACAGACAGCCCTGAGAAAGAAAGCCCTGTTATCCATTAAGGCTATACTGTCTGAGAGCGACAGCCATTTATGGCCATCTGGAATTCAGCATGTTCTGCTTTAGCAGAGTAAGAGGACTTTGGGAAGACACATGCATTAAAAAATATAAATAATTAAGAAAATAAGTCTTAGTATTTCAGCATGTGTGGATCGGGACAGTACGGGCAAATAATTCCTTGTTGTGCAATATCTTCAGAAACTAGTTAACAACCTTTCTCCCACTCTGTTCTCACAGCCAATTCTCTGTCCTAACAGGAGAGTTCATTACCGGGCGTGAACGCTAACATGAAGATGAAAGGGTTAACTTAGGGGTTAAACTTGGTGAAAACAACAAGAGGAATTGACCAAAAGGCCATGACACCTAAACCCTCCGTGGCCATCAACCATGGTGATGATGATGATGATGATATTGTGCTAGCTAGCTAGTCCTCAATCCAGCATAAATATAGCCCAAACCTTTCTTACAGTGTGTCATGGAGGGATGCATTTCAAAACCTCAGAATGTGTTAAGCATTTACAGCTGATGTTAAAATAGCAAAGCATGTCCCCATCCCCACCTGCTATATTTTGATCCTTTGCTTTGCATTCGCTATATATATCCGTGATGCAGATAAACTAGGTCCACAATGGTACTTTGGACGAAGTGAACCATAACAAAGCGCAAACGAATATCCAACAACTGATTTGTTTCAAAACTCCACAGTCTGTGTGTGATACACAAATGTGTAGAATATGTAGAATATACTTTGAAACCAAAAACGTATTTTATGATAAACATGCTTTACTCCAATAGTTGAAATCTACCGACAATACCATAGAAAAGCTATGTTATACAAACACTAACATCATAATCATGCATATGAATTACTGTATACTGAAAACACCAATAGGATTGTCACGATAGAAATGCAACCTGTGTGGGTAGTTATGAAATCCAATAAGGTACGGTTCATATGACATCGGACCAAACGTTAATTTCTAGGGAATATAAATACACACAGCTACTGAAATCCAAAGCCTTCCAAGCAAAGGATCCCTAGAGAAGGTAAGGAATGGATCTGGCATATCAGATGGTAATGACTAGTCTATTTTCTATTTTCTGATGACAAGTCAAACAGAAAATAGAATCCAAAAAAAAATAGAAGCACTTTAAACGATTCCATGAGAATTTTGGATTGTGAAGCAAAACTTGCTAACTTCACTATGAAATAGTTATGTTTCTGTTCCACTAACCTAGAGAAGCAATGAAGCAGGTTAACAGTCACCTTGATCATTACAAAACTGCTGTTCAAAATTTGTAGTTTCCTCTACACACAGGGTCAAAGGCTCATGCTATTCTCACTTATCTAGGATCGATTTCCATAAAAACGGACATATGGTTTGATGAATACTTGGAATGCCTTGGAGGCATTGAAGGTGGCAAATTTGGTTTCATGCTATCACTTCAAACACTGAAGAAAACCCAGGACAAAAACCACAAAGGAAAACCCCCATTGTTCAATATACAATAAAGTTCAGAGCTTTTTTAATTGCCGGGCGTTCCATCCCTTTCACTCCTAACACACCCAGGGACACTGTTCGCCCATGTCCCCACTGACCTCTTCCACCCCTTCTTTAAACCTTCTTTAAACCTGCCACCCTCAGCAGTGGGGCGAGGAGAGAGAAGGGGCTCTGTGCTAGCTGTCAGTCATGGCGAACTGCGTTTAAGTCTTTGTGATGCAAACACTTTGGAGATTGACAGAGAGCAGGAAGATTCAATCTCAAAGAGATTCAATCTTAAAAGAAGGCTGAAGCCGAAAAGAATGCCTGCAGGCCATGTGATATAAGTCTGCAGTAATGGGACACGACAACGTCAATGAGCATGAGGTTCAAATATTAAAAGAGAGGGTCTTACCTTTATCCTCAACTGTGAAGTAGAAGATATCACTTGTGGCGTTGCTACCATCAAGCAGCACGTAGCAAATCTTCATTTCATCGATATCAGCTGATGACATGAAAGGGTGAATTGGAAATGTAAGGAGGAGAATCTCTACATTCTTTAGAACATCTGAGATGATTACTCCACTTTCTACTGAAGGTTACTTACAGCCCTCAGGCATCATTTTAGATTATGTCAAAGGCATTAAAATACTGATTCTGGCAGGAGTGTGAATACTGGTCTTACTGATATTGTAAACATAATTTTCCCAAAGTACATAACTTCAATCAATTAGATAGAATAAAATGGGAAAAAAAGGTAAATATGTCAGATTTTAATTTTATGAATGTTTGTTCACTTTTTCCTCAATAGTTTTTTAAATTGTTATATATGTAATATTAAATGCTAGTCTTACCTTGTGTGAAGGCCTTGATGCTGTCATTGCCCAGGGCAGTGTTCATGATGAAGCCATGCTGTGGGGCCTCGGCCACGGAGTACTTGAGGACTTTGTGAGGACTGTCTCGATCCTCAGACTTCAGGGCCTTGCTGGTGATCAGGAAGCCAAGGTGGCCGCTATGCAGAACCCTTAGGGACGGAGCAGCCTTGTTGACCACGATCTGGGGGACCCCATTGTCAATAGTGCTGATGTGAATGGTCATCATCTGAGGCTTACGTGTCTCGTACACGGTATCAGGGAATACGTAGAAGTCGTTGTGTGTGCCGTCGGTGACGGTGAACGAGAAGCTATCCTCGTTGGACTCGGTGCCATCGTGCTTGTAGGTGATGAGGTTCTCGTTCAGGTCCTGCTTGGTGAAGGTGTTTATTGGCTGGGTGCCGTTGAACAGCAACTGGCCATGAACCGGCACCTGGGTGACCACAAAGCGCAGCAGGTTGTCTGGGGTGTCACGGTCCTCCACGGTCAACTCAAATGGGGTGATGAGCTTGTTTTCGCCCTCTCCCAACAGCAGCTTATGGACGCTCAGGACAGGTTTCTTGTTGTCAACGTCCGTGATGGACACTCTGAAGGTGCGGAAGACCGGGTTGTAGCCGTCCGTCACCTCGAACTCAAAGCTATCCATCTTCATCTCATCGTCTGAGGTGTGGATGTAGTAGATCTTGTTGCCGGCCAGCTGCAGCTGGGTGAAGGTGGAGATGGGCACACCTGGGAGGTCAGTGCATTCAAGGTGGCCTCTGCTAGGGGCACGTGTGATGCTAAAGCTGAGGAACTCATCTGGGCTGTTGATGTCAGTGGTGCTGAGCAGGTCAGTGGTGAGAGTCACTTTGCCCCCTTCTTTTAGGGTCACGCCTTTGTTGATGACATCGGGGAAAACCATGTCGATGCTTCCCGATGTTGATGTAGAAGTATCGGTCGATAAGGGGGTTAATGCCATCGGTTACGTCGAACTTAAGCAGGTCACGTACACCCTCCTGGCCCGTATGCACATACTGGATCAGGTTTTTGTCGACTTCGTCTTGGGTGAAGTTCATGTCGAGGGTGATGTTGCCCACAACGTGTCCGAACTTGGTGATACGCTGGAGATAGCCTTGGCTTGGGCCGTAGCGCACAACGTAGATGAGCTCTTTGTCTTCCGAGTCCAGATCAGTAGCCTTCATGACCCTGTTGTTGATTATTTTTGTTTCTCCGATCTCAACCTCCAGTCCATCATTGATGGCCATTCTCGGTGTCTCGTCATCGACAGGAATCACCATGATGAGAATCTTCTTCTCCACTGTGTGTTTCCCGTCTGTGAGCCTAACTTCAAACTGTCTTCTTTGGTCTCTGAGTCGTCGTGTTCATAGATGATGTTGGAGGCCTCATTGATCTGTTCCAAGGAGAACCTGACAACAGGGACTGTGCCCGTTGTAAGCTGCTGAACTATCTTGCCATGCTTGGGGTTCTTTATGATCTCAAACTCCAGTTCATCCCCTGGAATGTCTGCATCGGCCGCATTCAGGATGGGTGTGTCGATGACCAGACTCATGCCCTCCATCACGACAAACTCACGGATAAAGATCTCTGGTTTCTCATCATTGGCAGGGATGATGACGATGGGGAAAAAGTGGCGATCAGAGAAGTTGATGCCATCGGAGCAACGGAAGGTGAACCTGTCTTCCACAGGCTCCACACCTTTGTGGATGCTCTGGACATAGTAGATATGACCGAGGAATACATCTTTGAAGCTGAAGGCGGTGATGGCTGTGCCTGCTCTGGACTTCTCAGAACCTGGAGCTGGGGAGATATTCTCCACGTACCCGGATGTTGATTGGACAATAACGGTGCACAGGATGTCATTGTTGTCTGTGTCCATATCCTCAGTCATAACGTGATCCAGAGTAATGACGTTCTTCTCCCCTTCTATCACCACAAACTGCTCCCCGACGCTGACGATGGGTGGGATGCTGTCGACGGGCAGGATGGTGACGAGCACCCGGACTCCTTGGACCTTGTTGCCCCCGACGACCCATTCATCGGACATGTCGGAGATGGTGAGGTTGAAGGAGTCATGCTCTTTGAAGGAGCCAATCTCACCACTAGTGTGGGCATACATCACCACGCCGTTGATGATGTCCTGTTGGGTGAACCTCTCGGCGCGGGCACCGCTCACCAGGATCTCACCGAGCCTGGGGGGCTCCTCAACGATGAAGGTCAGCATGAGGTCATCAGTGTCTTCGTCACGGCCCTGGATGACATTGCTGGTGATTTCAGTTGCCCCATTCTCCAGGACATCGATGGATGCCCCTAGAAGACCAGCAGGGAGCATGATGGTGGGGTCTTGTCATCAACTGGGTTAATGGAGATCTTGATGATGATAGGTACCTCATGGAAGCCGTCGCTGACGTCACACTTAATAACGTCACTGAGGCTTTCCTCCCCGCCATGGATGTAGGCAATATGGCCATTTTCGATGTCCTCCAGGACAAATGTCTCACTGTTCGACATATCGATCCCTAAATACTGCAACTGCCCATAGCGAGGAATCTGGGTCACAGTGAATAGAATATTTTCATATTCTGTGTCCTGGTCGGTGGCATCGAGTTCCTTCTTAGTGATGATGTACGTGCTTCTCTCCTGGCAAGTGAAACCAGTGTTGGTGATAAAGGGAGGTTTGTTGTCAACGGGCTGTAAGAAAATAGTGAATAGTCCATCTACTGTATTCCCAGCAGTATCCTCCACAATGAATGTGAACTGAAGGACTTTTGGAGTGATGCCCAGTTCCTGGTCTGGGGGCTTGTAGGCCACTTTGTGGTGGTTGATCTGCGCCTGCGTGAACTCACTGATCACAGAGTTGGGACTGTCAGTCAGAACAATGTCACCCAGGGGGCCGGGTTGTTCTCATCTGTGTCAGTGGGGGACTTGGTGATGGTATATTTCAGATCCCTGTCATCCGAGTCCAAATCTGTGTAACGCAAAAACGTCTTCTTGAAGTGAGTCAGCTCATACTCTTGCACTGTCATGTGAAGAGTGGTCCCTGGGTAGAGCTCTGGTGGGAGGTCATCCACCGGGTGGATTTTAATGGTGAAGGTATGCTCACCGGACTGGTTTGGTGGGTTATTGTCATCTTGGACGCGGAACACAAACTGATCCATCACAGTGGTGGTGCTGTGAGGCCCAATGTGGCGGTAGAAGAGCTTCCCATCTAGAATGTCCTGCTGGAAACATTCGGTCACCACCTGTTCAAACATCTCATCTGTCTCACTGAACTTCCAGAGAGAGGGGTTAGAGGGAGGCTCCACTTGTCTGAGGATAAGCTCCCCTACAGTGGAGTATGGGGCCTCAAGGATGAATTTAATGGTAGAATCCTCTGAGTCTATGTCTGTGGCGCTCAGAATGAAGGGGGAAATCTGCATGATTTCATTCTTGAAAAGCACCAGGCCGGTGTTTGCATTGATAATAGGGGGTTCATCGTCAGTGGGGGCTATAGTGATAGGGAACAAAAACTCAACCTCATTGCTGCCATCAGTCATTCTAAAAATGATGTTGTCGCTGTAGGTGTCGCTGCCGTCGTGCTGGTAAACCACGATGCCGGCATCTAAATCAGCCGGTGTGAAGAATTTCCTGCGCGCGCCAAGCACCATCAGCTCGCCGTGCTTCAAGCCATCCACCACTGTGATTTTCACATTGTCCAGGTTATCTTCATCACTGATTTCTAAGTTGCGAGAGCTGGAGAGAGTTCTGGACTGGCCCTCAAACAAAAGCTGCCCTATGTTCTTGGTTGCTATGGGAGCAAGAGTATTCATAGGCTTCACCACAATCATAAAGGCAAACGTATCAGAGACGGCGCCCTCTGTATCTACAATTTCAAACTCGAGCTGGAAAATCCTCTCTACTTCTGAATCCTCGGACGGAGGCTTATAGGCTATCTTCAAATCTTTAATGTCTCTCTGGTAGAAGGAGGTGATGGGGAGGTTCTGATCATCTGTACTGATGATGTAGCCTTGCTGATGGTCCAGGGGGGACGTAATGTTAAATATTAAGTCATCTGGATCAGATTCAACATCCTCGGCAGCCAACATATCACTGGTGATAGCTGTCATCACAAACTGATCAATCTCCATCATCATCATAGCAACAAAACTAGGCTTAGGAGGGGTGTTCTCTGTACCCTCTCTGATTCTAACCATGATCTGGAAATGCTCCTGCATAATGGTGTTTCCCTCATTATCCTGCAGCTCTACCAACATGGGGATATAGTCTCTGTTAGGAGAGTTGGTGGTGGATGTGTGCTTGTAGCGAATGCCTTGCTTAAGAAACTCATCACAGTCCATCATCTGGCCATTAGTGGAATTATTTAAAAGGGTGCCATACCTGGGGAGACCGCCGCGCCGACCAGCGTGGCGACCTTGCACTGAGTGACACCATCCTCAAAAGAAAAGTCCAGGCCCTTTTTGTCGATGGGGTTGCTGTTGCCGTTGAGCTTGTCCACAGCCAGGGGCATGTTCCTGGTGAGGACCTCCAGCTGCTGGAAGACCACCTCCACCTCCAGCATGAAGGGGATGACCACCGTGTCCGTCTGGGAGTCGTAGCGTAGCTGCAGCTTCACTCTGTCTTTACTGGGGCTCCGGGAACCAAAATGAGTGTATTTCACCTCATCACCGCCAAACGCACAGGGGAACTTCTTAGGGCTAAGCATTCCGGGTTTTTGGGCCAGTGGGTCATTCTCCAGGACCGTGATGGAGCAGCGGTCTCCGGGCTGCACCTCAGTCACCAGGTCATTGACAGCGTCCAGGTACACAGACTTCCCGAAGGGAACACGGAGGCCATTGTTGGCCACAACGATGCTGTCAGCATGATGTCCTTGTCGTTGTCGGTAAAGGAAAGCCGAATCGAATTGGTGGGGCTCCGCATCCACAGAGGAAAAGCAAAAGACAAGAGTGAAAAGCACAAAGAGGCATCTCAACAAACGTGCCTGCCCTTTACAAAGTCCTGTCCTTTGCAGACAACCAGCCATGTCCACTGCCAGTTGCCCTGCAACTTTGTATAACTCAGCAGAAAAAAATGTTCAAATCAAATCTCTCCAGAGAAGAAAAAAGATGAGAAAAAGTAAACCCCACTCTGGCAGTTGAAAAGTTGAAGCTTGGGTCTCTTGTTCTCTCTCTCTGCTCCCTCTTTCTCTCTCTCTCTGTCCACTCACACAGGAAAAGTGTAGTTGATCTTATGTTGCAGGTAATACTGAAGCAGGAGACAGTGACAGCGTCCCCAGACTCCTCCCTCTGACAACACGGAGAGAATGCCTCCCGCCCCCAACAGCTAATTTAAGAAAACACATTGGACAGCCCCTCCAGTACCCTTGCCTATCCCCCCCCCTTGCCTATCCCCTCCCTCTCCCCTTGCCTATCCCCTCCCTCCCCACTCTCTTCCCCCTGCCTATCCCCTCCCTCCCGCTCTCTTCCCCCTGCCTATCCCCTCCCAGCCTTCCCTCCTCCTCTATACCCCCCAGCCTTCCCTGTCTCAGCCCCCATCCTCCTCTACCCCCAACAAACTACCTAAACAACTCCCCCTCTCCAAAAGAAACCTAAATCATCAGTTGAAGACCTCCAAAAATGCTGTGTCCAGGTTTTCAAGACAACACATGCAGAATTGGCTTTAATGTGTGTCAGGACCCAAAGTGGGCCCTGGGCATGTATGTAAGAGAAGGGTTATGAAAATAATCACACACTATTTCTTCTTAATTTGGGTTGATGAAGGACGATTTTGGTCACAGGAGGAACATCAAGTTCTCATTTGGGTCTCGAGCTGAAAAAGTTTAAGAACCCCTGGTCTAAACACATTGATAATAGACCTTACATAAAGACACAGTTTGATTAATGCATATTTATTTTGAATGAGTCTTAGATTAAGGAGGATGTGATGATTTTGTGGAGTATTACGTTAAATGTTTCAGATTCAAACACCAGTGCTGATTTAGAGGTTCGCTTTCATTGTGCATTAAACATGATCAGACATTGAACAGGAGCGTTTGAAGTGCCAGGCAATGACACTGTGGAACACTGATGATAATGTGCCCTCTATTGGGTCACCTGGTGCAGGTTACACCAACTACGGTCACTGTGGAACACTGACGATAGTGCCCTCTATTGGGTCACCTGGTGCAG
>NC_088406.1:72473437-72512784 GCF_034236695.1 Oncorhynchus nerka | reverse complement strand
GCCCCATCTCCTCCCTCCAGTGTTTTCATTCTCCCCAGTCACATAGCAGAACGCCCACAGCTCCTTTCTACCTCAGCCAGGCAAAACCAACCCCAATGTAGGCTCATTGTATGAATGAACCAGATGCTCCATGCTCTTGTCCTCCATAAAGCCTAGTGAGAGTTTATTTCTTTAGTTAGCCTCCTCTCACAGGTTCTCTGTCACCCCTCAGAGGATTGGTTCTGCTTCCTTTCCTTAGTGTTCTGTTATGCAGGGGTTCATATCCAAAGGGTCTTTTCTCCGCATTGATCTACCAAATCCTCAACTCTGGTGCTGCAACCATCAAGAGTGCGATAATAATGATATGAATAACACATAATAATACATTGAATTTAGAGCACCTTTCAAAAACCCCAAGGACACAACAGGGTTAATAATATCAAGGGTATTTACTTCTTGACACGGACCTAACCAAATCCACCACCGTATGTTTGCAACCACTATGCTACTAGGCTAACACTAGCACCCCTCTGCTAGGATCTAACACTCAGCACCCCTCTGCTAGAGTGGGATGACCACAACCACCATACACAAGTGAAGGGTTAATATAAGGGTCTTATCTTGACATTGACCTACTTCCTCCATGGCTGCTCAGAGTTTTCAGGTTAATAACAGGCAGCCTTTCTGCCACTGTGACCAGTGGTGCAAAACCGACCAAATCCTCGCGGCTCTCTGAACCCACTAAGCTCTGGCCAATCAGACAAGGTCAAGGGTCCTCTTAGGGCCTGTCAGAGAAGGGATAAGCCAAGGCGTTTGGAGTTTGAGTTATTCTGGGATTAAGATTTAAGCATTAAAAAAGACCTAAGTAAGTAACTCCGTCTGTCCAGACCACCATGGAATACTTTCTTTTGAAGGATAAAGGAGTCATGAGATAGTATGGATTAGGGCACAATTTATAAATGGTGAGTGCCAGTGATTCAGAGGGTTCAAATACTGTTTGAAATTTGGGGGTCTTATCTTGACATTGACCTACTTCCTCCATGGCTGCTCAGAGTTAGACTCAGGGGTCAGGTTAATAACAGGCTAATAAGGCTTTTCTGCCACTGTGACCAGTGGTGCAAAACCGACCAACACCTCTCTAACCTCCGCGGCTCTCTGAACCCACTAAGCTCTGGCCAATCAGACAAGGTCAAGGGTCCTCTTAGGGCCTGTCAGAGAAGGGATAAGTATCTATCTGAGTCACTGTCAGCAAGTGATCCATTAAAAACTGGTCTCTCTCTCTCTGTCCTGTTTTGGCCCATTCCCGAGACTGGTAAGAAGGTAAGAGTCTAGCCAGGGGCAGGCAACCCTGCCAAAGGAGCCAGGAAACTGACACACATATCTGGGTGAGGAGGTGAGAAACCCTAGCCAGGCATTGACTGAGAGTGGGGGGGAGAGAGAGAGAGAGAGAGAGCGAGAGCGAGAGCGAGAGCGAGAGCGAGAGAGAGAGAGAGAGAGAGAGAGAGAGAGAAAGACAGACAGACAGACAGACAGACAGACAGACAGACAGACAGACAGACAGACAGACAGACAGGGGGAGAGAGAGAGAGAGAGAGAGAACAATGGAGTGAGAGAGGAAATTAGAAACAAGGCATCACTCAAGACTCCTGTGATGGAGGATTTGGGGGTAAGCCCTGACATTAAGTTATCCAGTTACCCTTCACAATTTAAAATATCTGTGTCTTTTGTCATAGGGCTCAATGAGTTTACAAAAACTGATGTCAAACTTTCGACTTCCAGGTGGAAACAAGCTGAAGCCGCAGCCATTCCGGCTCAACTGGTCGTGGATCAGCCTGGAGAAGGAGTACTATCTGGTGGATGAGGATGCCAAATTCCTGGAGGTGACGCTCAGACGCAGGGGATACCTGGGAGAGACATCCTTCGTCAGTGAGTATTGGAAGTCTTACACAGTATTTACCACAGATCTACAGCAGCCTTTACCTAAACAGATAAATACAATGACTAAAATTGGGACCCATAGCAATATTTACCTCTAGACATAGATATAGAATGACTAGAATGGGTCCTATAGGAGTATTTAACTCTAAACATTGATATAGAATGACTAGAAGGGTCCCTATAACTGTATTTACCTATAAACATAGATATAAAATGACAAAAATTGACCCTATAGCAGTATTTACTTCTTGACCTAGAAATACAATGACGAGAATGGGACATGTGAAGTGTTCCAAAAAAAATGTTTTCACATGATTTCACGTGAAATTTTACGTGAAATTGTGATTTTCCACATGTGAAACCATGTGGTTTTTATGTAAGGGAGCATAGATATAGAATGACTAGAATGGGGACCCATTAGCAGTGTTTACCTCTAACATAGAAATAGAATGACTACAATGGGTACAAGGCTCCTCAGTCATTTTACAGAATACTAATGGGTACACTCAATATGGCTGACATGGAGATTCTATGTCTATGGTACTGAATGTCTTGAACAGGATTTACATCAGATCTATAGTATATTGGTTTGATTTTTTATTTATTAGGATCCCCATTAGCCGACACCAAGGGCGTGGACTCTTTGAAAAAAGGTGCTATCTAGAACCATAAAGGGTTATTCGGCTGTCCCAACCCTTTTTAATGCAGGTAGAAAACCCTTTTGGTTCTCTTATAGGGACAGCTGAAGAACCCTTTTGGAACCCTTTTTCTAAGAGTGTACCATGGTAGATCCTGTTGGAACTGGTTTGCACTTCGTTGGTTCATCCCCCAAGTGATATATCTGAGTTAGTACATTTCTCCCATTGTTTTCTCTGCTTGCCATTCAGATAAAGGTAGTTTTAAATTGCCACTATTTTATCCCTAATGGGGTGTAAATATTTCAATCATCCACCACCATCAACTCTGACTAGGGGTACTTCAAAAAAATGTAAATGTCAGAGGAGAGACTATTCAGAAAGCAGGACCTATTAAACTGTCATTGTGTTAAAAGACTGATTGGCCCTTTAAGGGTCTTCATGGAGTGTACTTTGTCTGTTATTACCCTGCCATTAGAAGAAGCCTAAGAATAAAACAGACCCCCTGGTTATCAATCTGCCCTCTGTGTGTTCCTGTTTGACTGATGACCCATTTCCTGTCTCGCTGGTGAAAAACCTAGTTTGATTGAGGGGTCAGATAGCCCTTCCTCATAGAGGTCACCAGGTAATGTCAACATGCTTGTCTGTTTGGCTACATCCAACACACAAGCTTTTATACATAGGCTCCTATATTTACAGTTGTTTTTGACGACATAGTAGTGGGCAAATATGAACAAAGACAGACAATGAGAGCTAACCAGGCAACTACAGTCTGTAAATCATAGTCAACCTGCAGTCAACTCACATCCTCTGAGGCCCTGCAAACTACACAGTGCTACGTGCCATTATTATAAAGCTATTCAGTTCAATTAGGTTCAGTTCAACTCAATTCAGTTCAGCTCAGCTTACTTCAGCTAAATTACAATTAAATGTAATTAAATGAGGTTCTATTTAGTTCAGTTCGATATGGTTCTATTCAGGCATCACCACCAAGGATGGCACTGCGGAGAAGGACAAGGACTTCCGGGGCAAGGCCCAGAAGCAGGTCCAGTTCAACCCAGGCCAGACTGTGGCCACCTGGAGGGTGAAGATCTTCACGGACCAGGAGTTTGAGACCAGCGAGACTTTTGAGATCCAGCTGTCGGAGCCTGTCATGGCCGTGCTGGAGTACCCCGATACAGCCACTGTGGAGATAGTGGACCCTGGTGATGGTAAGAATAAACGGCCTTATCTGCAGATTGTCTGTTTGCCCTCCGACATGAAATCCTTTATGAATAGTAGACAGGCTTTAAGTCAATTGGAAAGGCTACATTCATTTACATGGATTGACACATGAAAAAATATAATTGTATCCTTCATTTAAGATCCCCGAATCAGATCATGTTTATTGTTCCATTGTTGGGCAATTTGATGACAGCAGCAAATATGCATGGATCAAATAAGTACAGACTCACCTGGGCTTGTAAACTCTTCTTCTCTTGTTCTCTATGGCCTATCCTCTGTGTTTCTCCCATAGAGATCCTATTCAATTACTATTCTAATTCTGAATTCTATGGTTTCTCCCTCTTTCCTCTACAGAGTCCATGGTGTTCATCCCCCAGGCAGAGTATAAGATAGAGGAGGACATTGGGGAGCTGCTGGTGCCTGTTCGCCGCTCTGGAGACCTCAGCCAGGAACTCATGGTCGTCTGCTACACCCAGCAAGGTGAATACAGTCAAATATATCATTCAAATACATGGGTTTTTACAAAGATTAAATGCATGAATAAAATACACATAGATATACAGTGCATTCGTAAAGTATTCAGACCCCTTCCCTTTTTCCACATTTTGTTAATTAAGTTACAACTTTATTCTAAAATTGAGAGCTCTGAGACGTAGAGCTCTGAGACAGGATTGTGTCGAAGCACAGAGCTGGGGAAGGGTACCCAAGAACACAGTGGCCTCCATCATTCTTAAATGGAAGAAGTTTGTAACCACCAAGACTGAGCAATCGGGGGAGAAGGGCCTTGGTCAGAACCCAATTGTCACGGTTCATGAATCCACTGCCTCCTTTTCCTTTTCTCTCTCTCTCTCTCTCTCTCTCTCCCGTGTTTGTGTGGGCGTGGTTCCCAATCTCGGCCTGATTGTCTGCGCCAGCTGGAATCACTTATCTTCCCTTTATATGTTCTGTAACCAGTGTTTCTTGTTGTCAGATCGTTGTTACTTCCCTGAGGTTGTGTCGTGTGTCCGTACTCATCTCTCGCCGCCCTTGTGTGGATTATCTGCTGTGCTCCTTCCTACCCATCCGGACACTCTCACCTGGGTTTCTCAGCACGCTCACATAGGAGGATGCGCCCTAGTCCCTGGGTCGGATTCCGTCTGAGTACAGTCTGTCTGTCCTGTTGCTGCTGTAACCTGTATTCATTAAACCATCGTTGCTTGCATCATGCATCCGCCTCTGTATTGTTACACCAATGGTCACTCTGACAGAGTTCCAGAGATCCAGAAGGACAACCATCTCTGCAGCACTCCACCAATCAGGCCTTTATGGTAGAGTGGCCAGTCGGAAGCCACTCCTCAGTAAAAGGCACATGACAGCCCTCTTGGAGTTTGCCACAAGGCGCCTAAAGAACTCTCAGACCATGAGAAAAAAGATTCTCTGGTCTGATGAAACCAAGAGTGAACTCTTTGGCCTGAATGCCAAGCGTCTCCTCTGGAAGAAACCTGGCACCATCCCTACGGTGAAGCATGGTGGTGGCAGCATCATGCTGTGGGGATGTTTTTCAGCGGCAGGGACTGGGAGATTAGTCAGGATCGAGAGAAAGATGAATGGAGCAAAGTACAGAGCACTCAGGACCTCAGACTGGGGCGAAGGTTCCCCTTCCAACAAGACAACGACCTAAGCACACAGCCAAGACAACACAGGAGTGGCTTTGGGCCAAGTCTCTGAATGTCCTTGAGTGGCCCAGCCAGATCCCGAACTTGAACCTGATCGAACATCTCTGGAGAGATCTGAAAATAGCTGTGCAGCGACACTCCCCATCCAACCAGACAGAGCTTGAGAGGATCTGCAGAGAAGAATGGGACAAACTCCCTAAATATAGGTGTGCCAAGCTTGTAGCATCATACCCAAGAAGACTCAATGCTGTAAAGGTGCTTCAACAAAGTACTGAGTAAAGGATAAGAAAACTTATGTAAATGTAATATTTCAGTTTTTGCTTTGTCATTATGGGGTATTGTGTGTAGATTGATGAGGGGAAAAAACGTTTTGATCCATTTTAGAATAAGGCTGTAACATAACAAAACAAAAAGTCAAGGGGTCTGAATACTTTCCGAATGTACTGTAGAAATATTTATAACATAAAACTACTCTCCTTCCCCCACAACTGCCTTTCATTCTTCTATTGACCCTTAACCATTGACCCCTGAACTCCTTTTCCCAACAGCCAGTGCGACGGGTACCATCCCCAGCACGGTCCTCTCCTACAGCGACTACATCACACGTCCCGAGGACCACACCAGCGTGCTCCGCTTCGACAAGGACCAGAGGGAGAAGCCCTGCCGCATCATCATCATCGACGATTCGCTCTACGAGGAGGAAGAGAGCTTCAACGTAACCCTCAGCATGCCCATGGGGGGCCAGGTGGGAGCCACCTTCCCCAGCGCGAAGGTCACCATCCTGGCCGACAGCGACGACGGTGAGTGGGGTTGTTGGGCGTATGGTGGGTGGTGGCATCTATAGTCACCTGTTGAATACAGAGGTCAATCAATTGTCATGAAACCCTATTTGAAACTTGAAACCCTAGTTCAAATAGTTCAACACACAGGTTCAAGTCAACTTGAATGCTACTCGTCCATGGTAATAGACAATGATTCCTGACCCTTTACTATATTGACTATAAAGGAAACCAGTATCAGAATTACTTCCTATTCGACCCTCCAGTCTCTTGGGTTCAGTGAACAGGAGTACACTCTTTAAAAAAAAGTGTGATCTAGAACTTAAAAGGGTTCTTCGGCTGTCCCCATAGGATAACCCTTCAATAAAAAAAGTTTGGTTCCGGGTAGAACTCTTTTGGGTTCCATGTAGAACCCTTCCACAGCGGGTTCTACCTAGAACCAAAAAGGTTTATCCTATGGGGCCGGCAGAATAACCCTTTATGAACCCTGTTTTAAAAGATAAACAAATTAAGTGTTTCAAAGGGGCTCCTTTCAGATTTTCTCCATGATTTCCTGGGTCTTCCTATGGGCCACTCCTAATGATATGACTTCCGGGGACTTCCTATGGGCCACTGCTAATGATATGACTTCCGGGGACTTCCTATGGGCCACTCCTAATGATATGACTTCCGGGGACTTCCTATGGGCCACTCCTAATGATATGACTTCCGGGGACTTCCTATGGGCCACTCCTAATGATATGACTTCCGGGGACTTCCTATGGGCCACTCCTAATGATATGACTTCCGGGGACTTCCTATGGGCCACTCCTAATGATATGACTTCCGGGGACTTCCTATGGGCCACTCCTAATGATATGACTTCCGGGGACTTCCTATGGGCCACTCCTAATGATATGACTTCCTGGGACTTCCTATTGGCCACTCCTAATGATATGACTTCCTCTATGTTTGTTATGGGGGCTTAACTGTTGCCCAAGACACTTTGATGTGCCCAGTTACAATTTACAAGTGTACAGGTGTGTGTGTCTTTGTCTCTGGGTTTTTGTGTGTCAGTCTCTGTCTGTGCTGTGTGTTGTATGTCAGTGTGCACCTGTGATGCTGTAGCAACCAAAACCCTTTCATCCACATTGATTTATGATCATTTGATCTCCCAGCAGTTGTCTAATATTCAACACAGTCGCTGAAAACACAGAGTCGTGCAACTAGATACAACACTATTGAACTGATAACAGGGTCATTACTTTTCACTGACGATAAACGCGTATCAATAGCTTTACTTTGCTTCACTCTTTGTTCTCCTGTTAGTGAGGTAGAATAAAGGAACAATTGATGCAGCCATGCCAGAAGCACTAAGGTAAAGAGGAAAGACAGGAGACTGAAAGAGAGAGAGAGTTGGTGCCAAACAGTAGATGAAAGGAGAGAGGAGAGGCAGGAAAGATGTGGTTAGAAGTTGGTTTATCAACAACAAAAAACAACTGAGCCACATAGGAACTACAGTAGGGCTTGTGAGAGCATGTAGACTGTAGGACTGTACAAAGCCTAGTGAAGCCTCTTTGGTGAGAGTGTTACCATCAACACCATAACTCAGAGGCCAGGTGCTGAGGATCCTCCAGCCATCATCAACACCATAACTCAGAGGCCGGGTGCTGAGGATCCTCCAGCCACCATCAACACCATAACTCAGAGGCCAGGTGCTGAGGATCCTCCAGCCACCATCAGCCAACATCACACCATAACTCAGAGGGCCAAGTGCTGAGGATCCTCCAGCCATCATCAACACCATAACTCAGAGGCCGGGTGCTGGGGATCCTCCAGCCATCATCAACACCATAACTCAGAGGCCGGGTGCTGGGGATCCTCCAGCCACCATCAACACCATAACTCAGAGGCCAAGTGCTGAGGATCCTCCAGCCATCATCAACACCATAACTCAGAGGCCGGGTGCTGGGGATCCTCCAGCCATCATCAACACCATAACTCAGAGGCCGGGTGCTGGGGATCCTCCAGCCATCCTCAACACCATAACTCAGAGGCCAGGTGCTGAGGATCCTCCAGCCATCATCAAAACCATAACTCAGAGGCCGGGTGCTGGGGATCCTCCAGCATAACCAGAGGGTGTGATGCCCTTCTTTACTGCCATCATCAACACCATAACCACTGGTCTCTCTGTGTAATCTATTCCACTACAGGTCCACTCATGGATGGTACCATTCCCCAAAGCCACACACAGACAGACAGTGGCACACAAACACACTCAACCCAAGACAAAAGCACCTCTCCCCACATGTTTGTCTTGACTTCCCTCACTTTGCCCTGTCCTTCCCCTTCTCCCTGCTCCCTCCTCTCGCTCTACCCCTGACTACACACTCCATCTGTTCTATCCTATACTTCTAGTAACAGGTGGTAGAACTGGGAAGAGAGAAAATAGAATCGAATAGAAACTCCAGTCTTAACTACACTGGACAACCCTCTGTCATGACACATAAAAGAGCTCCCTGAACGTGTTTTGTTCTGAGACACTCCTCCAACTCCCCCGTTCAGTGGAGCTGGGGGGAAACAGAGGGCTTCCCTTTGTGTTGCAGGGGCCAAGAGGCAGGTGGGGAAACAGGGGGAAACAGGGATTTGTGGGAGAGGAGTCAAATGACAGGCATGTTTTTCCTCCGGCTCCTGTTTGATGGTTTTCAGCCTCCATTTTTGTTTTATTTGTGTAGCTGTTATCTGAGATGGGGGTGATGGTTTGTTTACAACTTCAAGAACGCTCTGGAAGTTAAAAAAACAACATATTAGGATATCATATCGACATGAATGTTCCCTCTTTTCGTTTGCATGTAGGTCAAATATCACCCGTAGGCTTTAGATGAGAAAGAGGAGATGTGTTTGTTTGTTACACAGGTAAACCAAGAAACGCGTTCAATGGAGATTTAATCCAGGACCAGTCTTAAGGGTCCAATGCAGCCGTTTTTATCTCAAAATCAAATCATTACTGGGTAAGAATGAATTACCTCACTGTGGTTGTTTTAAATTAAAATGGACAAAAATACACAAACATTGCTTCTTAGCAAAGGGTGATTTCTCAAGCAATAACTTTTCTAGGAATGTCTGGGAGTGGTCTGAGTGGGAAGGGGAAAACTGAAAATGAGCCATTACTGGTAGAGAGGTTTAGAAATCTCTTTCTTATTATATTATTATATTATATTATCTCTTTCTTATTTGGAAGGCCAAAACTCCATCCCACCAAAACAGGCTGAAATTTCAGGCGGCCTTTTCAAACAGCTCTTACACTAACAGCTATTTCACAGTATTATTCCAAACTCAAAGTGTGGAAATATATATAAAACACAGGAAAATCACAAAAATCAGCCTTTAAGCTGTGTCTGGGAAACTGCCCCTTAGTGTTCAAGTGATTTACTTTCTGAATCTGAGGCCACTCCAGTCCTCCCCATCCACTCTGACTGAATGAGTCATTTATCTCTCTTTAGTTGTCTCTCTGAGCCGTTCCTCTTCCTCTCCTCTGCACTTCTCCTCCTCCTCCTCCTCCTCCTCCTCTCCTTCCTCTCTCCCACCCTTCAGAGCTAATTTATTTCACTAACTGGTTTATTCTAATGACAGACACACTCACAGTCAGGGCTACACTCCCCACTTCCTCCCCTGTAATTTGGAGTACAATGGAAACGTTATGTCTAAGTAATCAGCGTGCATTCCCAGACATGATCTCCAGGCGACAAGAGGAGATGTCTTCTCAATGTAAAGATCCATTCCTCCATTGTGCCACAAACTTCTTGGTGGGTCCTGAAATCTAAAGTGACAACACTGTGTGTGTGTGTGTGTGTGTGTGTGTGTGTGTGTGTGTGTGTGTGTGTGTGTGTGTGTGTGTGTGTGTGTGTGTGTGTGTGTGTGTGTGTGTGTGTGTGTGTGTGTGTGTGTGTGTGTGTGTGTGTGTGTGTGTGTGTGTGTGTGTGTGTGTGTGTGTGTGTGTGTGTGTGTGCGTGTGCGTGTATGTGTGCGTGTGCGTGTGTGCGCGTGTATGCGTGCGTGTGTGCGTGTGTGTGTGCGTGTAAACCCATCTTCCTGGCTGAGTAAACCTGTGGTTGGGACCCCAGCCAGCATTGGGCTTCATTGTTATTAGTCTGGCTCTTCCTTCTCAGTGATCCTTTAGGGATTGCCATGTCTCCTTCCCCCTAACCAGCCGCCCCTGGTACTAAACAGTATCTCTGGTGATTGAGAGGCATTGAGAGTAAGCCAAGTTTCAGCGGGTCAGCTGTGGTTTTCTGACTGCGGCAGTACAAGCCCTAGTCTAAAAACATCTCTAGACCACCTCTTAAAATCCTCTTCACCTAACAGTCAGTTAAATGTGTACATACTTCCTATTCTCCATGTCTTACTTTTACTATTTTATCCAGCTATAGACTAAATAATCACGAGTGTCACAATATTGTATCTGCCCCTTATAGAAATGGCAGGAGGCTCAATTATAGATCAACCTCATTAGTGGATGTATAGTAGACAGCAGTAGCTTGTCAGTGATGATGAGTCTGGCTGTTATAGAGGGGTGTACAGTAGACAGCGGTAGCTTGTCAGTGATGATGAGTCTGGCTGTTATAGAGGGGTGGACAGTAGACAGCAGTAGCTTGTCAGTGATGATGAGTCTGGCTGTTATAGAGGGGTGTACAGTAGACAGCGGTAGCTTGTCAGTGATGATGAGTCTGGCTGTTATAGAAGGGTGTACAGTAGACAGCGGTAGCTTGTCAGTGATGATGAGTCTGGCTGTTATAGAGGGGTGTACAGTAGACAGCGGTAGCTTGTCAGTGATGATGAGTCTGGCTGTTATAGAGGGGTGGACAGTAGACAGCGGTAGCTTGTCAGTGATGATGAGTCTGGCTGTTATAGAGGGGTGTACAGTAGACAGCGGTAGCTTGTCAGTGATGATGAGTCGGGCTGTTATAGAGGGGTGTACAGTAGACAGCGGTAGCTTGTCAGTGATGATGAGTCTGGCTGTTATAGAGGGGTGTACAGTAGACAGCGGTAGCTTGTCAGTGATGATGAGTCGGGCTGTTATAGAGGGGTGGACAGTAGACAGCGGTAGCTTGTCAGTGATGATGAGTCGGGCTGTTATAGAGGGGTGGACAGTAGACAGCGGTAGCTTGTCAGTGATGATGAGTCGGGCTGTTATAGAGGGGTGTACAGTAGACAGCGGTAGCTTGTCAGTGATGATGAGTCTGGCTGTTATAGAAGGGTGGACAGTAGACAGCGGTAGCTTGTCAGTGATGATGAGTCTGGCTGTTATAGAGGGGTGGACAGTAGACAGCGGTAGCTTGTCACTGATGATCATTCTGGCTGTTATAGAGGGGTGTAGAGAGATTAATCCGCTGTGTGTTCCAAAGATATGCATTCCTTCCCTCTAGTCTATTACTCAGAGAGGGAGAGGTAGAGAGATCCTCCTATCTGTGCTGCCTCCCCCATCTCCTCCCTCTTATCAGTGCTACTGTCATCAGACAAGATGGACATCCCATCCCTCTTCTCCCCCCCAACTCATCCCCCTTTCACTTATCCCCCATTTCTACCTGGCTTTTCAGGTGTGCACTGTAGACCTCTGGCACTGAGTTCAGACAACACTGTCTGGCCTCAATGAGGGGAGGATGATGAAGGGATGAGTGGGGTGACAGGTCTCTTCCTGGAAAGAGAGGGAAAGAGGGGGATGACCCCGTCAGCCGTACCAACTTTATCTGACAAGCCGAGTTCAGACCAGAAATGTGGATTATCCCATGACAGCTTCTACCCCAAAGACATCCTTAATCAAAACCACATGTTTGTAGCTTAATGTTCATATCTGTAAGATGTAGATGATTATATACTGACCTGACCTCTCTCTCTCTCCCCTCCCTCCCCCATCTCTCTCTTTCTCCCTCTAACCCACAGAGCCCTCTCTGTATTTCGGAGAACTAGATTACATTGTGGATGAGAGTTCAGGCTATGTGGAGGTCAGGGTCTGGAGGACTGGCACTGACCTCTCCAAGACGGCCACAGTGACCGTCCGCTCCAGGAAGAGTGACCCCGTCTCTGCTGAAGGTCAGAAGAAGAACGTGAATGTTAGATCTATTATTCCTATCCTCTTTGTGGTGTAGCGTTTCCAGAATACAGTGCCTTGCAAAAGTATTCATCCCCCCTAGCGTTTTTCCTATTTTGTTGCATTTACAACCTGTAATTTAAATGTAATGTAATGGGCATACACAAAATAGTCCAAATTGGTGAAATGAAATTTAAAAAATAACAAAAAAAAGAATATATACTATATATTCACCCCCCTTTGCTACGAAGCCCCTGAAGAAGATCTGGTGCAACCAATTACCTTCAGAAGTCACATAATTAGTTAAATAAAGAGAGAGAGAGTTAAATAAAGTCCACCTGTGTACAATCTAAGTGTCACATGATCTCAGTATATTTACACCTGTTCTTAGTGGTGTTGCAGGCCCCAGAGTCTGTAGCACCACCAAGCAAGCGTCACCACCAAGCAAGCATCACCATTAAGACCAAGGAGCTATCCAAACAGGTCAGGGATAAAGTTGTGGAGAAGTACAGATCAGGGTTGGGTTATAAAAAAATATCAGAAACTTTGAACATCCACGGAGCACCATTAAATCCATTATTCAAAAATGGAAAGAATATGGCACTACAACAAACCTGCCAAGAGAAGGCCGCCCACCAAAACTCACGGACCGGGCAAGGAGGGTATTAATCAGAGAGGCAACAAAGAGACCAAAGATAACCCTGAAGGATCTGCAAAGCTCCACAGCGGAGATTGGAGTGTCTGTCCACTTCAAGCCGTACACTCCACAGAGCTGGGCTTTACGGAAGAGTGGCCAGAAAAAAGACATTGCTTAAAGAAAGAAATAAGCAAACACGTTTGGTGTTTGCCAAAAGGCATGTGGGAGACTCCCCAAACATATGGAAGAAGGTACTCGGGTCAGATGAGAATAAAATTTCACTTTTTGGCCATCAAGGAAAACGCTATGTCTAGCGCAAACCCAACACCTCTCATAACCCAGAGAACACCATCCCCACAGTGAAGCATGGTGGTGGCAGCATCATGCTTTGGGAATGTTTTTCATCGACAGGGACTGGGAAACTGGTCAAAATTGAAGGAATGTTGGATGGCGCTAAATACAGGGAAATTCTTGAGGGAAACCTGTTTCAGTCTTCCAGAGATTTGAGACTGGGACGGAGGTTCACCTTCCAGCAGGACAATGACCCTATGCATACTGCTAAAGCAACACTTGAGTGGTTTAAGGGGAAACATTGAAAAGTCTTGGAATGGCCTAGTCAAAGCCCAGACCTCAATCCAATTGAGAATCTGTGGTATGACTTAAAGATTGCGGAACCCATGCAACTTGAAGGAGCTGGAGCAGTTTTGCCTTGAAGAATGGGCAAAATCCCAGTGGCTAGATGTGCCAAGCTTATAGAGACATACCCCAAAAGACTTGCAGCTGTAATTGCTGCAAAAGGTGCCTCTACAAAGTATTGACTTTGGGGGTGTGAATAGTTATGCACACTCAAGTTTTCAGGTTTTTTGTCTTATTTCTTGTTTGTTTCATAATAAAACATATTTTGTATCTTCAAAGTGGTAGGCATGTTGTGTAAATCAAAAGATACAACCCCCCCCAAAAAATATATTTTAATTCTAGGTTGTAAGGCAACAAAATAGGAAAAATGGCAAGGGGGGTGAATTCTTTCGCAAGCCACTGTATGTGTCACAGTATTTACAATTCCCCTGGAGTCCCTCAATCTCTGTTTTCACATTACTCACAATCTCTCTATCAGTGTAATTACACAGAATTCCCGATCGTTCCTAATATTTCTCAAACATTCCGGTGTCATCTCTTTCTCTGTTATGGTAGTATTCCAATGCCCTTGCTGACTCTCTGTCCATAAAGATATATGTGTAATGTTCTATTTCTATGTTCCCCGTGTCCCCCTGCCAGCCGGCCTGGACTACGTGGGCATCAGCCGTAACCTGGACTTTGCCCCCGGGGTGACCATGCAGACATTCAGAGTGACCATCCTGGATGACCTGGGTCAGCCGGAGCTGGAGGGGCCGGAAACCTTTGACCTGGTGCTGAGGATGCCCATGAACGCTGTGCTGGGAGAGCCCAGCAAGACCATCATCACTATTAATGATACTGTTACTGACCGTGAGTTATACAAACTCTGTAACACATACACACACATGTAGATATATAGCCCCCAGCAAGACCACCATCACTATTAATGATACTGTTACTGACCGTGAGTTATACACACTCTGTAACACATCCCCACACATGTAGATATATAGCCCCCAGCAAGACCACCATCACTATTAATGATACTGTTACTGACCGTGAGTTATACACACTCTGTAACACATCCCCACACATGTAGATATATAGCCCCCAGCAAGACCACCATCACTATTAATGATACTGTTACTGACCGTGAGTTATACACACTCTGTAACACATCCCCACACATGTAGATATATAGCCCCCAGCAAGACCACCATCCCAGTTAATGATACTGTCACTGACCATGAATTATACAGACACACACACTTTTTCACACATTGTTTTAGTGTTAACATAACCACTGTTTTAGCGTTAACATAACCACTGTTTTAGTGTTAACATAAGCACTGTTTTAGTGTTAACATAAGCACTGTTTTAGTGTTAACATAAGCACTGTTTTAGCGCTAACCTCTATTTTAGCGTTAACATAAGCACTGTTTTAGCGCTAACCTCTGTTTTAGTGTTAACATAACCACTGTTTTAGCGTTAACATAACCACTGTTTTAGTGTTAACATAACCTCTATTTTAGCGTTAACATAAGCACTGTTTTAGCGCTAACCTCTGTTTTAGCGCTAACATAACCACTGTTTTAGCACTAACATAACCACTGTTTTAGCACTAACATAACCACTGTTTTAGCACTAACATAACCACTGTTTTAGCACTAACATAACCACTGTTTTAGCGCTAACATAACCACTGTTTTAGCACTAACATAACCACTGTTTTAGCACTAACATAACCACTGTTTTAGCTCTAACATAACCACTGTTTTAGCGCTAACATAACCAATGTTTTAGCACTAACATAACCACTGTTTTAGCACTAACATAACCACTGTTTTAGTGTTAACATAACCACTGTTTTAGTGTTAACATAACCACTGTTTTAGTGTTAACATAAGCACTGTTTTAGCGCTAACCTCTGTTTTAGCGTTAACATAACCACTGTTTTAGCGTAGAACATAACCACTGTTTTAGTGTTAACATAACCACTGTTTTAGTGTTAACATAACCACTGTTTTAGTGTTAACATAACCACTGTTTTAGCTCTAACATAACCACTGTTTTAGTGTTAACATAACCACTGTTTTAGCGTTAACATAACCACTGTTTTAGTGTTAACATAACCACTGTTTTAGCGTTAACATAAGCACTGTTTTAGTGTTAACATAACCACTGTTTTAGCGCTAACATAACCACTGTTTTAGCGCTAACATAACCCCTGTTTTAGCACTAACATAACCACTGTTTTAGCGTTAACATAACGACTGTTTTAGCGCTAACATAACCACTGTTTTAGTGTTAACATAACCACTGTTTTAGTGTTAACATAAGCACTGTTTTAGCGCTAACCTCTGTTTTAGCGTTAACATAACCACTGTTTTAGCGTAGAACATAACCACTGTTTTAGTGTTAACATAACCACTGTTTTAGTGTTAACATAACCTATGTTTTAGTGTTAACATAACCACTGTTTTAGTGTTAACATAACCACTGTTTTAGTGTTAACATAACCACTGTTTTAGCTCTAACATAACCACTGTTTTAGTGTTAACATAACCACTGTTTTAGCTCTAACATAACCACTGTTTTAGTGTTAACATAACCACTGTTTTAGTGTTAACATAACCACTGTTTTAGCTCTAACATAACCACTGTTTTAGTGTTAACATAACCACTGTTTTAGCTCTAACATAACCACTGTTTTAGCACTAACATAACCACTGTTTTAGCTCTAGCATAACCACTGTTTTAGCGCTAACATAACCACTGTTTTAGCACTAACATAACAACTGTTTTAGTGTTAACATAACCACTGTTTTAGCGTTAACATAACCACTGTTTTAGCGTAGAACATAACCACTGTTTTAGTGTTAACATAACCACTGTTTTAGCATTAACATAACCACTGTTTTAGCGTTAACCACTGTTTTAGCTCTAACATAACCACTGTTTTAGCGCTAACATAACCACTGTTTTAGCACTAACATAACAACTGTTTTAGTGTTAACATAGCCACTGTTTTAGCGTTAACATAACCACTGTTTTAGTGTTAACATAACCACTGTTTTAGCGTAGAACATAACCACTGTTTTAGTGTTAACATAACCACTGTTTTAGCGTTAACATAACCACTGTTTTAGCGTTAACATAACCACTGTTTTAGTGTTAACATAAGCACTGTTTTAGTGTTAACATAACCTCTATTTTAGCGTTAACATAAGCACTGTTTTAGCGCTAACCTCTGTTTTAGCGTTAACATAAGCACTGTTTTAGCGCTAACATAACCACTGTTTTAGCGCTAACATAACCACTGTTTTAGCGCTAACATAACCACTGTTTTAGCACTAACATAACCACTGTTTTAGCACTAACATAACCACTGTTTTAGCGCTAACATAACCACTGTTTTAGCACTAACATAACCACTGTTTTAGCTCTAGCATAACCACTGTTTTAGCGCTAACATAACCACTGTTTTAGCGCTAACATAACCACTGTTTTAGCTCTAGCATAACCACTGTTTTAGTGTTAACATAACCACTGTTTTAGCATTAACATAACCACTGTTTTAGCTTTTCTCTTTGTATGAATTGTTTGTGTTTTGTTATCCATATAAAAGTAGCTTTGAGATGATTGTCTAAGGCACATTTAGTCAGTGAGCAATGAGAAATTAAACTAAAAATTAAACTAACTCTCTATGCAGAAACCATGAAAATAATATTGAGCTACTAGAAAACCACAGTACTGTAGTAGTAGTATTCTGTTCTCTTCAGAGCCTAATTCAAATCTACTTATCATTCCAGTGCCCAAGGTTCAGTTCAAGGATGCAGCCTATAAGGTGGATGAGGCGGACGGGGAGATGAAGGCCGTAGTGTATCGTAGTGGAGACATCAGTCACAGGTCTACGGTGCGCTGCTACACCCGCCAAGGCTCTGCCCAGGTCATGATGGATTATGATGAGAGGCCCAACACGGACGGGTCACTCATCACCTTCTTCCCAGGTAACCCGGTCTCTCTCTCTTTCTGTTTCTCTCTCTCTCTTCCCTCTCTCTCTCTCTCTCTCTCTCTCTTCTCTCTCTCTCTCTCTCTCTCTCTCCCTTCCTCTCTCTCTCTCCCTTCCTCTCCCTCCCTCTCTCTCTCTCCCTCCTTCCCTAGCTCTACCCCCCTTCTCTCTCTCTCTCTCTCTCCTTCCTCTCACTCACTCTCTCTCTCTCCCCCCTCCTTCCTAGCTCTCCCCCTTCTCTTCCCTCCTTCCCTCTCTACCCCCCCTCTCTCTCTCTCTCCCTTCCTCTCCCTCCCTCTCTCTCTCTCCCTCCTTCCCTAGCTCTACCCCTTCTCTCTCTCTCTCTCTCCCCCTTCTCTCCCTCCTCTCTCTCTCCCTCCTTCCCTAGCTCTACCCCTCTCTCTCTCTCTCTCTCCCCCTAGCTCTACCCCTTCTCTCTCTCTCTCTCTCTCCCTTCCTCTCACTCCCTCTCTCTCTCTCTCTCTCTCCCTTCCTCTCCCTCCCCCTCTCTCTCCCTCCTTCCCTAGCTCTACCCCTTCTCTCTCTCTCTCTCTCTCCCCCTTCTCTCCCTCTCTCTCTCTCCCTTCCTCTCACTCCCCTCTCTCTCTCTCTCTCCCTTCCTCTCCCTCCCTCTCTCTCTCTCCCTCCTTCCCTAGCTCTACCCCTTCTCTCTCTCTCTCTCTCTCTCTCCCCTTCTCTCTCTCCCTCCCTCTCTCTCTCTCTCTCTCCCTTCCTCTCCCTCCCTCTCTCTCTCTCCCTCCTTCCCTAGCTCTACCCCTTCTCTCTCTCAATGTCTTTTTATATGCCAACCCCCCATATCCTCATATTTCTATGTGTTAACGCTGTGTTCCCCCTGTCCGTCTGTCCCACAGGGGAGAGTGAGAAGGAGTGTGTGGTGAACCTGGTGGATGATAACCTATACGAGGAGGACGAGGAGTTCCGTCTGGTCCTGGGAACGCCCAAGAGCAAGTCACCCTTCGGAGCCTCCACAGGGGAACAGAGCGAGGCGGTGGTCACCATTACTGACGAGAAAGACAGTAAGCTTTCCCCAAGGAACACGGAGATATCTACCACACCGAACATCGGGCTACATTGTATAGATCTATCTAACAAAGTATTACAAATTAAATGCCAAAACACTCTGTTTTATTAATTATTTGATTCAGTCTCTAGAGAGTTAGAGTCGGTAGTACATTTACATTACATTTAAGTCATTTAGCAGACGCTCTTATCCAGAGCGACTTACAAATTGGTGCGTTCACCTTATGACATCCAGAGTATGTTCTGTTTTGTATCGGGAGTCAAACCGTATTCTCTCTCCTCAGAGCCCATCATCCGTTTCAGTGAGATAAAGTACAGTGTACGGGAGCCTCAGATCCAGGGGGAGACAGCCGTGGTGAAGATCCCTATCCTGAGGCTAGGAGACACCTCCAAGGTCTCCCTGGTTAGGGTCCACACCAAGGACGGGTCAGCCACCTCCGGAGAGGACTACAACCCGCTGTCGGAGGGTGAGTCCTAGCATTAAGTTATCATATAGTTTAGAATCATGTAACACAGACATAACTAACCCTAACGTCCAGAGAGGACTACAACCTGCTGTCAGAGGGTGTCCTACCATTAAGTCATCATATAGTTTATAATCATGTAACACAGACATAACTAACCCTAACGTCCAGAGAGGACTACAACCTGCTGTCAGAGGGTGAGTCCTACCATTAAGTTATTATATAGTTTAATCATGTAACACAGACATAACTAACCCTAACGTCCAGAGAGGACTACAACCTGCTGTCAGAGGGTGAGTCCTACCATTAAGTTATTATATAGTTTATAATCATGTAACACAGACATAACTAACCCTAACGTCCAGAGAGGACTACAACCCGCTGTCAGAGGGTGAGTCCTAGCATTAAGTTATTATATAGTTTATAATCGTGAAACACAGACATAACTAACCCTAACGTCCAGAGAGGACTACAACCTGCTGTCGGAGGGTGAGTACACATACAGGAACTGTAGTCTATGTTCCATTATCCACTCTAGAATCCTTCTTAGATTGTCCAAAATATTGCTTCATGTGGGATGTTAGTATGGGCGTTAGAACAGAACCATATGAGAGAAGGGTAGGGGCCTTACCACAGTAACAGAATGATGCTGAGACTCGCTTTAAAATGGATGTCAAAGAAAAAACAATGATTGCAAAGTTAAATAAACCTTTACAACTCTATGCACAAGGACGACTTTTAACAATGTCCACTGAACATTTTACAAAAACACATTTAGTTGAAGAAACAGCACATACCGTCATTCTGTTACCAAACTTTGCATCTGCACTGTTCTTCAAGTAAATTAGTTTTTAAGTCAAATGTTCAGTGTCAGTTGTTAAAAGTAGTCTTGTCAGAGAGTTGTATGGTTTGTTTAAGTTTGCAATGATATTTTTCTTGTTTGACATACATTTTAAATTCTCAGCATTTTTTTATTTTATTTTATTTCACCTTTATTTAACCAGGTAGGCTAGTTGAGAACAGGTTCTCATTTGCAACTGCGACCTGGCCAAGATAAAGTATAGCAGTGTGAACAGACAACACAGAGTTACACATGGAGTAAACAATTAACAAGTCAATAACACAGTAGAGAAAAAAGGGGAGTCTATATACAATGTGTGCAAAAGGCATGAGGAGGTAGGCGAATAATTACAATATTGCAGATTAACACTGGAGTGATAAATGATCAGATGATCATGTACAGGTAGAGATATTGGTGTGCAAAAGAGCATAAAAGTAAATAAATAAAAAATAAAAACTGTGGGGATGAGGTAGGTGAAGATGGGTGGGCTATTTACCAATAGATTATGTACAGCTGCAGCGATCGGTTAGCTGCTCAGATAGCTGATGTTTGAAGTTGGTGAGGGAGATAAAAGTCTCCAACTTCAGCGATTTTTGCAATTCGTTCCAGTCACAGGCAGCAGAGTACTGGAACGAAAGGCGGCCGAATGAGGTGTTGGCTTTAGGGATGATCAATGAGATACACCTGCTGGAGCGCGTGTTTCTACGGATGGGTGTTGCCATCGTGACCAGTGAGCTGAGATAAGGCGGAGCTTTTCCTAGCATGGCCTTGTAGATGACCTGGAGCCAGTGGATCTGGCGATGTTCCGAATATGTAGTGAGGGCCAGCCGACTAGAGCATACAAGTCGCAGTGGTGGGTAGTATAAGGTGCTTTAGTGACAAAACGGATGGCACTGTGATAAACTGCATCCAGTTTGCTGAGAAGAGTGTTGGAAGCAATTTTGTAGATGACATCGCCGAAGTCGAGGATCGGTAGGATAGTCAGTTTTACTAGGGTAAGCTTGGCAGCGTGAGTGAAGGAGGCTTTGTTGCGGAATAGAAAGCCGACTCTTGATTTGATTTTCGATTGGAGATGTTTGATATGGGTCTGGAAGGAGAGTTTGCAGTCTAGCCAGACACCTAGGTACTTATAGGTGTCCACATATTCAAGGTCGGAACCATCCAGTGTGGTGATGCTAGTCGGGCAAGCGGGTGCAGGCAGCGATCGGTTGAAAAGCATGCATTTGGTTTTAGTAGCGTTTAAGAGCAGTTGGAGGCCACGGAAGGAGTGTTGTATGGCATTGAAGCTCGATTGGAGGTTAGATAGCACAGTGTCCAATGACGGGCCGAAAGTGTATAGAATGGTGTCGTCTGCGTAGAGGTGGATCAGGGAATCGCCCGCAGCAAGAGCAACATCATTGATATACACAGAGAAAAGAGTCGGCCCGAGAATTGAACCCTGTGGCACCCCCATAGAGACTGCCAGAGGACCGGACAACATGCCCTCCGATTTGACACACTGAACTCTGTCTGCAAAGTAATTGGTGAACCAGGCAAGGCAGTCATCCGAAAAACCGAGGCTACTGAGTCTGCCGATAAGAATATGGTGATTGACAGAGTCGAAAGCCTTGGCAAGGTCGATGAAGACGGCTGCACAGTACTGTCTTTTATCGATGGCGGTTATGATGTCGTTTAGTACCTTGAGTGTGGCTGAGGTGCACCCGTGACCGGCTCGGAAACCAGATTGCATAGCGGAGAAGGTACGGTGGGATTCGAAATGGTCAGTGACCTGTTTGTTGACTTGGCTTTCAAGACCTTAGATAGGCAGGGCAGAATGGATATAGGTCTGTAACAGTTTGGGTCCAGGGTGTCTCCCCTTTGAAGAGGGGGATGACTGCGGCAGCTTTCCAATCCTTGGGGATCTCAGACGATATGAAAGAGAGGTTGAACAGGCTGGTAATAGGGGTTGCGACAATGGCGGCGCATAGTTTCAGAAATAGAGGGTCCAGATTGTCAAGCCCAGCTGATTTATATGGGTCCAGGTTTTGCAGCTCTTTCAGAACATCTGCTATCTGGATTTGGGTAAAGGAGAACCTGGAGAGGCTTGGGCGAGGAGCTGCGGGGGCCGGAGCTGTTGGCCGAGGTAGGAGTAGCCAGGCGGAAGGCATGGCCGGCCGTTGAGAAATGCTTGTTGAAGTTTTCGATAATCATGGATTTGTCGGTGGTGACCGTGTTCCCTAGCCTCAGTGCAGTGGGCAGCTGGGAGGAGGTGCTCTTGTTCTCCATGGACTTCACAGTGTCCCAGAACTTTTTTGGAGTTGGAGCTACAGGATGCAAACTTCTGCCTGAAGAAGCTGGCCTTAGCTTTCCTGACTGACTGCGTGTATTGGTTCCTGACTTCCCTGAACAGTTGCATATCGCGGGGACTGTTCGATGCTATTGCAGTCCGCCACAGGATGTTTTTGTGCTGGTCGAGGGCAGTCAGGTCTGGAGTGAACCAAGGGCTGTATCTGTTCTTAGTTCTGCATTTTTGAACGGTGCATGCTTATCTAATATGGTGAGGAAGTTACTCTTAAAGAATGACCAGGCATCCTCAACTGACGGGATGAGGTCAATGTCCTTCCAGGATACCCGGGCCAGGTCGATTAGAAAGGCCTGCTCACAGAAGTGTTTTAGGGAGCGTTTGACAGTGATGAGGGGTGGTCGTTTGACTGCGGCACCGTAGCGGATACAGGCAATGAGGCAGTGGTCGCTGAGATCCTGGTTGAAGACAGCGGAGGTGTATTTGGAGGGCCAGTTGGTCAGGATGACGTCTATGAGGGTGCCCTTGCTTACAGAGTTAGGGTTGTACCTGGTGGGTTCCTTGATGATTTGTGTGAGATTGAGGGCATCTAGCTTAGATTGTAGGACTGCCGGGGTGTTAAGCATATCCCAGTTTAGGTCACCTAACAGAACAAACTCAGAAGCTAGATGGGGGGCAATCAATTCACAAATGGTGTCCAGGGCACAGCTGGGAGCTGAGGGGGGTCGGTAGCAGGCGGCAACAGTGAGAGACTTATTTCTGGAGAGAGTAATTTTCATAATTAGCATTATTCTGTTACCGTAGAATATACAGCCATCGTTGTCATACTGTGTTGGGCACTGTTGTGTATAACCCATTCACACCAAAAACGACCTGATACATTTTTAATAGAGATCCTTATTAAGCTCTTGTTTAACCTTGTGTGTGTCTCTCAAGATGTGGAGTTCAAGGAGGGTGAGACAGAACACTTTGTGGAGGTGCAGATCCTGTATGACGGCCAGAGAGAGATGAGAGAAGCCTTCGTCGTCCACATGAAACCTGATGAGTACATGGTCGCAGAGATGCAGGTAAGACTGAGGGCATGGGCTCTCTCTCTCTCTCTCTCTCTCTCTCTCTCTCTCTCTTCTCTCTCTCTCTCCCTCTCTCGTCAGTTGACTGAGAACACATTCTCATTTACAGAAACAACCAGGGGAATAGTTACAGGGGGGATGAATGAGCCAATTGGAAACAGGGGATGATTAGGTGACCATGAAGGTATGAGGGTCAGATTGGGAATTTAGCCAGGACACCAGGGTTAGCACTCTTACGATAAGTGCCATGGGATCTTTAGTGACCACAGAGTCAGGACACCCGTTTAACGTCCCATCCGAAAGATGGCACCCTACACAGGGCAATGTCCCAATCACTGCCCTGGGGCATTGGGATCTTCTTAGTTTTAGTCCAGAGGAAAGAGTGCCTCCTACGGGCCCTACAACAGCACTTCCAGCAGAATCTGGTCTCCCATCCAGGACCAACCCTGCTTAGCTTCAGAGGCAAGCCAGCAGTGAGATGCAGGGTGGTATGCTGCTGACACCCACCTAGATCACCCACCGAGAGACACACACACACACACACACACACCATATAAATACCCTCAGCGGGTCTCAAGGCATGCACACAGACTTGAACACACAAATAGCCAGGCAGCAGCTGCCACTTTCAGCGGCCCCAGCACCCAAATCACCAGCTATTATAAAAAGACTTCCTGGTTGAGTCCATGCTATGAGAATGTCCCTCAAGTCAACCCACAGAGCAGTGTGACCTACAAACACAGCTATGTGGCATCCCAGACATGTACTGTACCATACCACTAACCTGACACAAATAATGCTAGAGGTGTACGCTCACTTTAACTCACTTTTCTCCATTGGTATTACAAATATGCTCTTCTAAGGAGGACTCCACCTTCTCAAACGTCCAAGTTTACAATGTAGAACACCATAAAGTGTGCTATACCCACGGAATGGTGTTTTGAATCTCTCTCTCTCCCGTTCATCAGATGAGTAAGGCAATTGTGTACATCGAGGAGATGGACAGCGTGGCAGACGTCACCTTCCCGGCTGTGCCTACTGTGGTGTCCCTGCTAATGTACGACGACACGGCCCGCGCCAGGGACAACCCTCACCCCTCTACTGGCTACCCCATCGTCTGTGTGACGGTGAGTGGTGGCCACAGGGCCCAGACACACACACACGCAGAATGCAACCCCCTAGACACACAGACACACACACCTCATATCCAGGTGTTTAACCATGTAAAGCTAGCGACAAGGTCGGAATACTTTCATCCAGTCCAAAAAGCAGAGGCTTCAAACGGAAGGTCTTTGTGTTTCATAGTTTCAAAACCTGTTGTTTAAGTGGAAAATCAAAATGCTTTCTCCAGTTCTGACTAAATCCTAAACATGAGACCCTTTCGCCGGCATAACAAATGTACACGTGTATTCTCAAATACATATTACCGATATACCATTGCATATAGCCTCGTAAACTTCACTTCACGTGTTGAGCGCTGTTTACAAGACGACTGTGTATAGTCCTATTACATACCATAATACCACGTATCTGTGGCCCCTCCCTCACCTGCAGGCCTGCAACCCCAAATACCACGACTTTGACAAAACGGGCTCCATCTGCACGGCGGAGAGCATCAACAACACCCTGACCCAGTACCGCTGGCTGGTCAGCGCCCCCAGCGGGTCGGACGGGGTCACCTCGCCCCTGAGAGAGGTGGACACCAACACCTTCTTCACCAACACTAAGTCCATCACCCTGGACTCCATCTACTTCCAGGCTGGGTCGAGAGTCCAGTGTGCTGCCGGGCGTTCAATACGAACGGGGATGCTGGTCTGGAGCTGTCCAGTCCCATCATGGTGGTCAGCAGGGAGGAAGGTGAGTGGAGACTGGGGGGGGGGGGACTTCAGAGTTCAGTGTGATGCCCGGGCGTTCAATACGAACGGGGATGCTGGTCTGGAGCTGTCCAGTCCCATCATGGTGGTCAGTAGGGAGGAGGGTGAGTGGAGACTGGGAGGGGGGGGACTTCAGAGTCCAGTGTGCTGCCCGGGCGTTCAATACGAACGGGGATGCTGGTCTGGAGCTGTCCAGTCCCATCATGGTGGTCAGCAGGGAGGAAGGTGAGTGGAGACTGGGAGGGGGGGGGGGGGGGGGGACTTCAGAGTTCAGTGACATCAACCTTCATGACTGTTGATGACATCTGTTATATGTCCTTATTAGGACAGAGTTACGTAGGCCTTGTGAAGGAGAGTTCAAGGATGATTGTCTATCCGACAATAATATGTCTCGTGTGTCTGTGTAGGTCTGTGTCAACCACGCATCTCTGGCACGGTGGGAGCTGAGCCCTTCTCTGCTAAGATCCGCTACACCGGCCCTGACGACCCTGACTTCCCCAACCTCATCAAACTCACTGTCAACATGCCGCACATGGACGGTGAGTAACAGGCTCTGTCATGTCCTTACCTACTGGTCTAGAGTCAGTTTGATTGTTGACAATCGATGACAATAGGACTGAGGTAGAAAGAACTGATTCAAGATCAGTTGTCAAGGGTAAAAAGTTACCAGGTCATTAAAATATTGATTAATAATGCAATGGATTGATGATGTATTGAAACCGTCTCTCTCTCACCTCTCTTCTCCTCAGGCATGTTACCGGTCATCTCTACGAGGCCCCTGTCCAACTTCGAGCTGACCCTGTCTCCGGACGGCACGCGCGTGGGCAACCACAGGTGCTCCAACCTACTGGACTTCAACGAGATCCAGACGGGCCACGGCTTCATCACCGACGCCACCAAGAACCCCGAGATCATCGGCGAGACATCGCCCTACCAGTACAGCGCCGACATGCGCTCCACCAACAGCCTGAGATTCTACAGGAACCTGAATCTGGAGGCTTGTCTGTGGGAGTTTAATAGTTACTACGACATGTCCGAGCTGCTCACCACCTGTGGAGGTTCTATCGGGACGGATGGACAGGTACTGGAGAGAGAGAGAGACATACACACATATGCACTGATGCAAACACACACACACACACACAAACTGACACGCTGGCTGTTCTCTGTGTGCAACTCGATTACTCAGTCTGCTGTCGTTGTTTTTTCAGTAATCTGTCAAGTTGAAAGTAGACATTTTGAAATTCCCTCTGTGTTAAATTCCCTCTATGTGACCTTTCATGCTTGAATGCTCTGAAGTGTTCCTATCCTTCTGTTTTGTACTGTGGTATATGCTGATCCAGGTACAGTTGAAGGTGACCCTGACTATGTATCTCTGTGTTGCTCTTCCTCTAGGTGCTGAACCTGGTCCAGTCCTATGTGACTCTGCGCGTGCCTCTCTATGTGTCCTATGTCTTCCACTCCCCCGTCGCCGTGGGAGGATGGCAGCACTTTGACCTGCAGTCAGAGCTCAAGCTCACCTTTGTGTACGACACCGCCATCTTGTGGCAGGACGGAATCGGCAGCCCGCCGGAGGCTGAACTACAAGGTACAGCCAATTCGGCCCACTCTTGGCTATTTTAAGTACTACAGTGAGGTGGATGGCTTGCAGTATTACTCAGTTAATACCTGTATAATTAATAGTCTGCAGGCACATTTGATTAGAATCTCCGAGCCGACGAGGTGAAAAATCTGTCGATGTGCCCTTGAGCAAGGCACTTACCCCTAATTGCTCCTGTAAGTCACTCTGGATAAGAGTCTCTGCTAAATGACTAAAATGTAAATAATGTCTTATGCATTATTTCACCAGTGAATGATAGAGGTGGACAATAACCCTGGTATGATGTAACTGTGTCCCTATAGGATCCATGTACCCCACCAGCATGAGGATCAACGAGGAGGGACGTCTGGTGGTCAACTTCAAGACTGAGGCCCGCTTCAGGGGACAGTTTGTCATGTCCCACCCAGGTATTACGCACGCACCCCCCCCCATCTCTCCTATTGTGTTGCACTATTACCCAGATCCTGTACCGCTATTAGAATGGAACCGTCTAAGGGGTTGTTCTGCCAAATGTCAACATGACATGACCCTTTTCAGTAAGAATAAAACTACCGTCAACAATGTCAAATGTGTATACCTTACAACGAGGTGCGTTCATTTTGAACTTCGACATACAGTACAACGTCGATCTTAAGATGTTGTGTTCATGTATGCCCTTTGTCAGACACATCGAGCAAAGAAACGCTCAACAGAAGTGTACGTGTGAGACTAAAGAGAGGTTTGACTGTGTGTTTCCAGGAACCACTCTGTCGTCCATGGTGATGTGTGCTGACCTCTCTGGCCTGACCTTCACCCTGGCCCTGATCAGGACTGAGCCCACCTACAACCAGCCCATGCAGCAGTGGAGCTTCGTCTCGGACTTCGCTGTGAGCTGCCATCTTGTTCATTGTCTGTCTTAGAGGTAGACTCGGCGATATGACGTGGCCACGAGCTGCACCGTAGATATTGGTCTGTCTTAGAGGTAGACTCGGCGATATGACGTGGCCACGAGCTGCACCGTAGATATTGGTCTGTCTTAGAGGTAGACTCGGATATTGGTCGATATGACGAGGCCGTAGATATTGGTCTGTCTTAGAGCTGCACCGTAGATATTGGTCTGTCTTAGAGGTAGACTCGGCGATATGACGTGGCCACGAGCTGCACCGTAGATATTGGTCTGTCTTAGAGGTAGACTCGGCGATATGACAAGGCCACGAGCTGCACCGTAGATATTGGTCTGTCTTAGAGGTAGACTCGGCGATATGACGAGGCCACGAGCTGCACCGTAGATATTGGTCTGTCTTAGAGGTAGACTCGGCGATATGACGAGGCCAGAGGTAGCTGCACCGTAGATATTGGTCTGTCTTAGAGGTAGACTCGGCGATATGACGAGGCCACGAGCTGCACCGTAGATATTGGTCTGTCTTAGAGGTAGACTCGGCGGCTGCACCGTAGATATTGGTCTGATATGACGAGGCCACGAGCTGCACCGTAGATATTGGTCTGTCTTAGAGGTAGACTCGCTGCGATATGGTCGTGGCCACGAGCTGCACCGTAGATATTGGTCTGTCTTAGAGGTAGACTCGTAGATATTGGTCTGTCGAGGTAGATGACGCCACGGCCACGAGCTGCACCGTAGATATTGGTCTGTCACCGCTAGATATTGGTCTGTCTTAGAGGTAGACTCGGCCACGATATGATATTGGTCTGTCTTAGAGGTGGGCGATATGACGAGCTGCACCGTAGATATTGGTCTGTCTTAGAGGTAGACTCGGCGATATGACGTGGCCACGAGCTGCACCGTAGATATTGGTCTGTCTTAGAGGTAGACTCGGCGATATGACGAGGCCACGAGCTGCACCGTAGATATTGGTCTGTCTTAGAGGTAGACTCGGCGATATGACGAGGCCACGAGCTGCACCGTAGATATTGGTCTGTCTTAGAGGTAGACTCGGCGATATGACGTGGCCACGAGCTGCACCGTAGATATTGGTCTGTCTTAGAGGTAGACTCGGCGATATGACGAGGCCACGAGCTGCACCGTAGATATTGGTCTGTCTTAGAGGTAGACTCGGCGATATGACGTGGCCACGAGCTGCACCGTAGATATTGGTCTGTCTTAGAGGTAGACTTGGCGATATGACGTGGCCACGAGCTGCACCGTAGATATTGCGATGAGCGAGAGACAAGACTTTACTGTCACATACAGTATCTGCGTATGAGCACCGGTTCAATTCACGCTGTCCGAGCGTGGTAGGTGCAGGACCAAAACAGCACAGCGCTCTTAGTTGTTGAGGAAATGGACCCACTATGCTGTTTACTTTGTGTACCTACGTCATATCGCTGAGTCTACCTTTAACTTTGTATTCTTAGTGTTTGTGCTGAAGCCAACTGGTAGACGATAATGACAGAAGACTAGGGTTAGCTTTAGCAGCACGTACAGTATGGATACCAGACCAGCAGTAACTACCTTAAATGGTTGGTGTGTTTTAAAGTTGTTTTAATGATGTTGTAATGTTGTTGTCTGTAGGTGCGGGACTACTCTGGCACGTACACAGTGAAGATGATCCCCTGCAGTGCCTCTCCCAATGGGGAGTTCAGCATTCCCCCTGTGTGTCACCCACGAGAACCCCTCACCTTCCACATGGACATCCGCTTCCAGCAGGTCACCACCACCACCACTGCATACCCACAGTCTCTGGCAGACTAACCAAGACGCTAGAATCAAGAGGAAACTTTGTCATTCACCAATGATGATTTGTCTTGGTGTTGTATGAGGCTAAAAACAAGTAGTAGCAGATACTTGTTGATTAAATGCATTGAACCAAACGTTTAAATCTTATCAGCGCTCCTGTGTTTGACCTTTGCCCTCTGACCACCCCAGGTGAGTGACCCTGTGGCGGCTGAGTTCAGTCTGAACACCCAGATGTTCCTGCTGTCCAAAAGGGAGCTGTGGCTGTCAGACGGATCCATGGGCTTCGGAGAGAGCACCGACACAGCCTTCTCAGAGGGTACTGGACTACTACTGACCCCTAGTGGACACTCTAGGAACCACTAGTCAATATATAGATAGATACACCACTAGTCAACATATAGATATATACACCACTAGTCAACATATAGATAGATACACCACTAGTCAACATATAGAGAGATACACCACTAGTCATCATATAGATAGATACACCACTAGTCATCATATAGATAGATACACCACTAGTCAATATATAGATAGATACACCACTAGTCAACATATAGATATATACACCACTAGTCAACATATAGATATATACACCACTAGTCAACATATAGATAGATACACCACTACAACATATAGATAGATACACCACTAGTCAACATATAGATATATACACCACTAGTCAATATATAGATAGATACACCACTACAACATATAGATAGATACACCACTAGTCAACATATAGATATATACACCACTACAACATATAGATATATACACCACTAGTCAACATATAGATAGATACACCACTACAACATATAGATATATACACCACTAGTCAACATATAGATAGATACACCACTACAACATATAGATATATACACCACTAGTCAATATATAGATAGATACACCACTACAACATATAGATATATACACCACTAGTCAATATATAGATAGATACACCACTACAACATATAGATAGATACACCACTAGTCAACATATAGATATATACACCACTAGTCAATATATAGATAGATACACCACTAGTCAACATATAGATATATACACCACTAGTCAACATATAGAGAGATACACCACTAGTCAACATATATATAGATACACCACTAGTCAACATATAGATATATACACATTTAACATAACATTTAAGTCATTTAGCATACACCACTAGTCATCATATAGATATATACACCACTAGTCAACATATAGATATATACACCACTAGTCAACATATAGATATATACACCACTAGTCAACATATAGAGAGATACACCACTAGTCAACATATAGATAGATACACCACTAGTCAACATATAGATATATACACATTTAACATAACATTTAAGTCATTTAGCATACACCACTAGTCATCATATAGATAGATACACCACTAGTCAACATTTAGATATATACACCACTAGTCAACATATAGAGAGATACACCACTAGTCAACATATAGATAGATACACCACTAGTCAACATATAGATATATACACCACTAGTCAATATATAGATAGATACACCACTAGTCATCATATAGATAGATACACCACTAGTCAACATATAGATATATACACCACTAGTCAACATATAGAGAGATACACCACTAGTCAACATATATATAGATACACCACTAGTCAACATATAGATATATACACATTTAACATAACATTTAAGTCATTTAGCATACACCACTAGTCATCATATAGATAGATACACCACTAGTCAACATATAGATATATACACCACTAGTCAACATATAGATATATACACCACTAGTCAACATATAGATATATACACCACTAGTCAACATATAGAGAGATACACCACTAGTCAACATATAGATAGATACACCACTAGTCAACATATAGATATATACACATTTAGCATACACCACTAGTCATCATATAGATAGATACACCACTAGTCAACATTTAGATATATACACCACTAGTCAACATATAGAGAGATACACCACTAGTCAACATATAGATAGATACACCACTAGTCATCATATAGATAGATACATCACTAGTCAGCATATAGATAGATACACCACTAGTCATCATATAGATAGATACACCACTAGTCAATATATAGATAGATACACCACTAGTCAACATATAGATATATACACCACTAGTCAACATATAGATATATACACCACTAGTCATCATATAGATAGATACACCACTAGTCAACATATAGATATATACACCACTAGTCAACATATAGATATATACACCACTAGTCAACATATAGATATATACACCACTAGTCAACATATAGATATATACACCACTAGTCATCATATAGATAGATACACCACTAGTCAACATATAGATATATACACCACTAGTCATCATATAGATAGATACACCACTAGTCAACATATAGATATATACACCACTAGTCAACATATAGAGAGATACACCACTAGTCAACATATAGATAGATACACCACTAGTCAACATATAGATATATACACCACTAGTCAACATATAGAGAGATACACCACTAGTCATCATATAGATAGATACACCACTATTCAACATATAGATATATACACCACTAGTCAACATATAGATATATACACCACTAGTCATCATATAGATATATACACCACTAGTCAACATATAGATAGATACACCACTAGTCAACATATAGATATATACACCACTAGTCATCATATAGATATATACACCACTAGTCATCATATAGATAGATACACCACTATTCAACATACATGCTCTTTCATGACATAGACTGACGTAGACTGATCAGGTGAAAGCTATGATCCCTTGTTGATGTCACTTGTTAAATCCACTTCAATCAGTGTAGATGAAGGAGAGGAGACAGGTTAAAGAAGGATTTTTAAGCATTGGGATAATTGAGACATGGATTGTGTATGTGTACCATTCAGAGGGTGAATGGGCAAGACAAATGATGTGCCTTTGAACAGGGTATGGTAGTAGGTGCCAGGCGCACCGGTTTGTGTGTCAACAACTGCAACTGCAACACTGCTGGGATTTTTCACACTCAATAGTTTGTACATCAAGAATGGTCCACCACCAAAAGGATGTTCAGACAACTTGACATAACTGTGGGAAACATTGGAGTCAACATGGGCCAGCTTCCCTGTGGAACACTTTGGACACCTTGTAGAGTCCGTACCCCTGACAAATTGAGGCTGTTCTGAGGGCAAAAGGGGGTGCAACTCAATATTAGAAAGGTGTTCCTAATGTTTTGTCCACTCAGTGTACATTATTAGCTGTTTTATCTTATAGAACTCACACAGCTTTCTGTCTAACTGCTTTCTGAGTTTGAATGTAAAGATAATATTTAACAGTCTAATAACCATTTAATGAAGTTTTCAGTGCTTGTTGAAGTGTCACAGAGCAATGGGACACCACCCTCCTCCAATCTCTCCCTCCATCCCCCTCTCCACCCTCCTCTAATCTCTCCCTCCATCCCCCTCTCCACCCTCCTCTAATCTCTCCCTCCATCCCCCTCTCCACCCTCCTCCAATCTCTCCCTCCATCCCCCTCTCCACCCTCCTCTAATCTCTCCCTCCATCCCCCTCTCCACCCTCCTCTAATCTCTCCCTCCATCCCCCTCTCCAGGCTCCTCTATATACGGCCGTGTGATGGTGGACCCTGTCCAGAACCTGGGTGACTCCTTCTCCTGCAGTATAGAGAAGGTGTTCCTGTGTACAGGAGCTGACGGTTACGTCCCCAAGTACAACCCCACCAACAAGGAGTATGGCTGCCTGGCCGACGCACCTTCACTGCTCTACAGATTCAAGATCCTGGTGCGTACGGCAATCACTTAACACATGATGCCTCCAGTCAGGGGGAGATTCCTCTGGAGTTTTTTTTATGGTCACTTTGAATGCAGTTTGGTCAGTTTTGCTATATCAATTCATTCATTCACAAGTAATTTCTTGCTTCAACCATGTACAACCATTTGTGTTCTTGACATCTCAGTACAGGTGAGCCATGCTGCTGTTAGGCTGTTGAAATACATTTGACGTTTCAGTCATTTAAGCAGACGATCTTATCCAGAGCGACTTACAGGAGCTATTATGGTTGTGCCTTGCTCAAGGGCACATCGACAGATTTTTCACCTAGTCGGCCACGGTTTCGAACCAGTTACCTTTTGATTACTGGCCCAATGCTCTTAACCGCTAAGCTGCCTACCTCGAATCCATAGACATCCTATACAATATTTCTAAGTTAGGTTCCTACTGTAATGGTTTCAGTGGTTTAACCTGTGTGTGATTTCCTCCTCAGGACAAGGCTCAGCCAGAGACCCAGGCCACAGCGTTTGGAGATGTGATGTTTGGTGCCACTCTGGCCCTGGACACTCCTGGAGGCCTGCCTCTGGTCAGACAGCCTGGTTCAGACGGATTCGCCCTGTCCTCCTCGCCTCTCTTCCAGGTAAGCTGAAACGCGCACGCACCCCCCCCCCCCCCCCCCCCCCCCTAATCGTACCTAATATGGTCTGTAAACTGGATAACAATGGGAAAATAGTCTCTGTATGGTTGAATTAAATCTGGTTTCTGAAATCTGAGTTTGATTACTTGCACACAAAAACACACAAATTTGGTTTGAAATCACACTGAAAGGTATAGGCCAAAGTCTTTATCTCTAACCTCAAGCTCCACTGTGTCTGGATGTTCCAGGTGGCTGCAGGTCGGGAGTGGTTCATCCACACCATCTACACCGTCCGCTCCCGAGACAACGCCAACCGTGGCATCGGCAAGCGCAGCCTGGAGTACCACCACAGCCTGTCCTCCGTGGCCGACCCTCAGCCCGACCTCCACACCTCCTCCCTGGGTCGCTACCGTCGTGCCGCCCCCACTCCGGACCTGGCCCAGGACATCGGCACCGACAACAATCGGGGAACCAACATCCAGCACATCGCTCTGGACCGCACGGACCGCCTGGTGGTGAGCCAGCGCCAGCCATGGGGTGGACATGACCGGGCTGGGTCGGACCGCGACTCACCCTTCCTGGAGCGCCCCCTCCTGGAGAGCTCCGGCAGGGAGCCTGTGGACACCTCCACCCTGCCCACGCTGGTAGGCCTGGCCGGGTTGATCATTCTCACCTGCCTGGTGGCCATGGTGGTTATTCTGCTGGTGCGGCGCAAGAGGAAGAACCAGAAGAAGAGCCAGTTCCCTCCCTACTCCACCTCGTCGTGCTCGGCCTACAGCGGAGGGAGTGGCAACAGCAGAGAGGGCATGATGGGTACTGGGAGCAGCAGCTTGGACAGCTCGGAGGTCTAGGCTCATGACTAGAGACAGCCCTCCTACCAACACCACCCCGTCCCCGTGGCCTTCTGATAAGACATTGACAGTTGTCAACAGTTCCACCCTCTACCACTGCGGTGCCGTCTAATGGCTCTATCCAATCCTTACCGCTGAAGCGCTATAGATTGCGTGATAAAAATGCAAAGGTCATTTCCGATTGAGCCGACATATGCGGCGTTTACCGTGAATACAGTCTTCGCTAACTCGGGAACACTGGCTTTAAATTTCAATCGCGCTGTAACACTTGAACTTCAGCAATACGGATTGAATAGAGCCCTAAAACAGGGCTAACCCTGCCTTCTGCTAGCACTGAAGACAGCACAGCCAGTTCGTGGGACAGTTGATGTCAGTTGATGTGTGTTGTGGGCCTATAACCAGAGTATGAATGCATGCATGGCTGGCCAAGCCTGGAGAGAAAGTCATGTGAGGATCCATGAACCCTCAATGAAGTGTTTTCACCCCTTTTCCTGTGGTACAACATGGGTTTTAGTCCCCCTCAACAACTCAATTGTCAGAAATCCATTCAGGTGTGCTTTAGTTCATGTGTCAAATATTAGGAGTCCCCAAGGGCTGATGTTGTGGAGAATACCCTTTCCAACTATGCTAACTGCCATAGCTGAACATCCCAATTAAATCTTAAAAACAGTAATTGCATCTCCAGAAGGTAAAAGCAACTAATTGTCCCCCTTGATAGTGCAGAGCAGCTTTGAGGAGACTATTCTGTCCTGTTTTCTTAAGAGAACTAGCCTATCATGTTATTTTTGTTGTCGATCGTTCAATCCGTGTCAACTAATATTTGGTTTTTTTGAGTGCGAGATAGAGAGCCAAGTGGATCGAATGTTGGGTTGTGTCGGTCCGGTCGAGGCTGGCTGTATCAAATGTGGTAAATGTGTGTATTTTCTAATATTGATTGATGCACTGCTATGCTTTACAAAGCCCTCGGTAGTCAGCAGGTGTGCCCACTGCAGCAGAGCACAGACATGGTGCTATTCAATGGGATTGTGACGTTGTCCATTTTAGTCATTCACAAGTGCTTAAACTATTCATTCAGAATGTTTTTATATATTTTTGTTTCAGGTGAGGTTTAAAAAATAAAAATAAATCACGTGTATATGTATATTGTATATTATTAACTCTTATAAGTCTGTGTACATACCTGCATGTATAGGATGTTCAAAGTCAACACAGGACAATGCAAACAAGAAAGGTATTAATTACTAAACCCTGGTGCAACTTGAAGAATATGTTAACCCCACATTTGATGCCGTTTCTCAACTGAAGTATGTGACCATCTTGATCTTATGCAAGTGACAGTATAAGTTAATGGGTGCCAACTAGAAGGTATAGAAATTTGTCTCTGACCAATTTAGATCAAATTGGTGACTTATCAATTTTGTGATAATTTCAATCAATTGTTTGATGTCCTCCAACTTTAACTGCCAAATACAAATGTACTTTTCTGAATGATTTTGGTCCTAGTCTTCACTCAGACTGCTTGTGAATGTCCACTGGTCATTGTGTGAAAAGCTTTGCACAAATATTCAACAGAAGTATATTTTTTTGCATAAGAATAGACTTATTTAAAAAAGGGGAAGTTTATTAGTGACACGTTCCAAAAATACATTTTCTACAATGTAGGTCGGTAACATAACAGAGTGGGAGGGGGGATAGATACAGGTATCGGTACATACAGGTATCGGTACATACAGGTATCGGTACATACAGGTATCGGTACAATCAAAGGAATGTGATAACATAACCAACAGGCATAAATTAATCTCTCGTCACCTCAAGTACTAGTAAAAAAAGGGTAGAAAACTAAAACAACAAAAAGAAAATTCAACTAAATCAGCGCAGCTGCAGTATGTCAGTTAGTCCCTACTAGCAGGCCTGTGAATAGAAGGAATACAACAGGGAGAGGGGGATACCTAGTCAGTTGTATAACTGAAATGTGTCTTCCGCATTTAACCCAACCCCTCTGAATCAGAGAGGTGCGGGGGGCTGCCTTAAATCGACACTAAGAACATAGGTTCCCTCCTGGAATCTTCTAGATAGAACAACACGCTATAGTGAAGAAAAGTTCAGTCCTTTTGGGTTTTATACAGTAAATCATCATCATGTATCACCACGGTAACCCGTACAAAACAAACAGACGCTACGACTACTATACTGCTGCCTGCCGCCTCCCTCATTGTGACCACCACCGCCTCACAGCTTTAGCTTTTTCCTGCGGCCTCCTCGCGGGTCTGGGGTCCCTTCTCCCTTACGCTTCTGAGCCTGAGGAAGTGTGGGGTAAAGAGGAAGACAGAAACGGAGTGTCAGCTCAAATTATCATAAAAATCGTCACTTCATACAATAACGTCTGCTTACAATGGAATATTGGTTTAGACAAGACTATATAGTGGAAAAGAACATTGTGTGATATTGTTAGTGTTGTGTGTGTCTTCCTGCACAGTGATAGAGGACTGCATGACCAGAGAATTCAGTGATGGGCAGGAAGTGGAGCGTTGTGATCTTACAGAAGACTGACTCCGTGGTCCTTTCTTCTTCTTCTCTGCCTTCTCTCTCTCCTCCAGCTCCATGTTCTCTCGTTCAATCAGGGTGATCAGGGTGTTGCATCGCCTCTGGAGCTCCTACACACACAAGTATACAACCACAACATGTGTAATGTTTTGAATGAATGGTTATCATGTTACTGAAGAAGTAAAAAGACACATTTCCATCTACAGGTTGTACTCTATTGATTCTACAACAAAATTGTACTTAATTCCACTGTCGGCCCGGGGCCACTCCGCTCACCATGGCGGTCCTGGACTTGAGGAACCAGTCGAAGCGAAACTGGGGCGAGTTGCGGATGCACTGGCGCAGCTCGTCGTAGACCGACTCCTTTTCGAAGCCCAGCTTGTGTAGCATGCAAATGAGGAAGCGGTCCTCCTCCTCCGTGTAGTTCTTCCCCTTGTTGGTGCCGTACGAGATCCTCAACTGGTGGAACGGCGCCTTGTAGCGACCAATCTACAACGAGGGAGAGAAAATATGTCCTTCAGGGTGTATGGTAAGCCTCTGGTAGACATGATCAAACACCAGCTCCAGACAAATTCCTTCATAAGGGTTGGGAGGGCCCAGACACATTCCTTCATAAGGATTGGGAGGGCCCAGACACATACCTTCATAAGGGTTGGGAGGGCCCAGACACATACCATCATAAGGGTTGGGAGGGCCCAGACACATACCTTCATAAGGATGGAGGGGGCCCAGACACATACCTTCATAAGGGTTGGGAGGGCCCAGACACATACCTTCATAAGGATTGAGGGGGCCCAGACACATACCTTCATAAGGGTTGGGAGGGCCCAGACACATACCATCATAAGGGTTGGGAGGGCCCAGACACATACCTTCATAAGGATGGAGGGGGCCCAGACACATACCTTCATAAGGGTTGGGAGTGCCCAGACACATACCATCATAAGGATGTTTGGGGCCCAGACACATACCTTCATAAGGGTTGGGAGGGCCAAGACACATACCTTCAGAAGGGTTGGGAGTGCCCAGACACATACCTTCATAAGGATGTTTGGGGCCCAGACACATACCTTCATAAGGGTTGGGAGGGCCAAGACACATACCTTCAGAAGGGTTGGGAGGGCCCAGACACATACCTTCAGAAGGGTTGGGAGGGCCCAGACACATTCCTTCAGAAGGGTTGGGAGGGCCAAGACACATTCCTTCATAATGGTTGGGAGGGCCCAGACACATACCTTCATAAGGGTTGGGAGGGCCCAGACACATTCCTTCAGAAGGGTTGGGAGGGCCAAGACACATTCCTTCATAATGGTTGGGAGGGCCCAGACACATACCTTCATAAGGGTTGGGAGTGCCAAGACACATACCTTCATAAGGGTTGGGAGGGCCAAGACACATACCTTCAGAAGGGTTGGGAGGGCCCAGACACATACCTTCATAAGGGTTGGGAGGGCCCAGACACATACCTTCATAAGGGTTGGGAGTGCCCAGACACATTCCTTCAGAAGGGTTGGGAGGGCCAAGACACATTCCTTCATAAGGGTTGGGAGGGCCCAGACACATACCTTCATAAGGGTTGGGAGGGCCCAGACACATTCCTTCAGAAGGGTTGGGAGGGCCAAGACACATTCCTTCATAATGGTTGGGAGGGCCCAGACACATACCTTCATAAGGGTTGGGAGTGCCCAGACACATACCTTCATAAGGGTTGGGAGTGCCAAGACACATACCTTCATAAGGGTTGGGAGGGCCCAGACACATACCTTCATAAGGGTTGGGAGGGCCCAGACACATACATTCATAAGGGTTGGGAGGGCCCAGACACATACCTTCATAAGGGTTGGGGGGCCCAGACACATACCTTCATAAGGGTTGGGAGGGCCCAGACACATACCTTCATAAGGGTTGGGAGGGCCCAGACACATACCTTCATAAGGGTTGAGGGGGCCCAGACACATACCTTCATAAGGGTTGGGAGGGCCCAGACACATACCTTCATAAGGGTTGAGGGGGCCCAGACACATACCTTCATAAGGGTTGGGAGGGCCCAGACACATACCTTCATAAGGGTTGGGAGGGCCCAGACACATACCTTCATAAGGGTT